>NW_010181927.1:151691-195628 GCF_000695765.1 Mesitornis unicolor
AACACCATGAGAAATAAGCGGTATACACGTCTAACTGCTAGCTGGCCAACTGCATTTGGAGTTTTGGGTTCTGGGAAGGGAAGGAGAGAGGCTGGAGAACTGCAAAGCAGCCTGGGAGCTTGCAATACACGTCTAACTGCTAACTGACCAACTGCATTTGGGGGTTTGGGTTCTGGGAAGGGAAGGAGAGAGGATGGAGAACTGCAAAGCAGCCTGGGAGCTTGCAAATCAAGTTGGCATGGCTGAAGAGTTACACTTAGCAAACTGGGTTTCTCTTATATGTTATTTTGCCCCTATTATTGGTCTTTTTATTAAAAATACCCATCTAATTTCATAAGAAAACACAAATTATTCAGTTTCACTGTCAGCAGGTCAGTCATTTATTAACCTGTTAATCTAAATTAATCTGTGAGAGGAATAGTAGCTGCAAGACAATACATTCCTACAAAATTTGAGGAGAGTTTGACAAATCAGTGCTTTCACTGAGACGTTACACCAAAAAGAAAGACATTGGTCTAAGCTTAGCAATGATATTAGACTCTAGAGAACTCACATAAGTAGTAAGAAACCAGACTAACATGTTTTTTAATTCTCACCAGCCTAGAAAGTGAAATGTTGTTAGCCCAGAGTACATGAATAGCAGTGCTTCTTGCATCACTTTCAAGCACCTTTTTTCATCCACTCTTTTGCAAAGTAAAATTGTTTTGCCACAATTGCTTGAAACTATCACAAGGACTACAACATCAGGTCCTACTTCAGAGTGACACCCTCTGCCCAGATAGAAGTTTAGGTCATGATAGATGTCCAGACCATTTCTATAATTGATGGGGAGAAACGGGCACTTCCCTGGGATGACTATCCCATCCTAAATGAAACAGTGGAGAGGAAGTCTTACTGACCTTTCAGGAGTGTTATATGTTTCACAAAGTACAGAGGGATCCTGTGTTGCTAGCTTATTTTAGAAAGCAGCAAGTGAGAGGAACAACATCATGGCTAATTCAAGACCAATGGCTAGTTCTCCCCATGACTTTCAAAAAAAAACTGGTAGAAGGTGACCTGGACTGTCCATCACCCCTTTCAACCGTGCCACCATGGTGAGCGTGACGGCTAAATTAACCACTGATGATAACTGGGCTTTTTTGTTTAGAACTAGGCAGAGTCCCAGCATCCTGGGAAGAAAAGGGCTATTCTTGTCCAGCCTGGTTGAGATAAGATCCCAGGGAGAGGTTTCACTTGTAGGCAGAGGGAACCTGAAGTGCATTTTGAAAAAGCAGTTTTCTGCTCCAAACTCCAGGTCTCCACTCAGCCAGTCATTGGATTTCCCAGCTGCTCTACTAAAAATAAATTTATGAAAATGAAAACTTTCTCTTGGCAGGGATTTTGACAAGTGTCTAATGTAGACCTGTACTGATGCCGTCAATGAGTAATAATATCAGCATAACCAGCTTTGGGAGACGTTTATATTTTTCCTTTTTCTTTTTGCTTAGGAAGAGGGAGGGCTGCACTGTAGCACATTATTTACAGTACAACATGATTCAATTGCCAGAGGGGGGAAAAAGTCAATCCATTGTTCAAGGACTGTACATGGATTGAACATTAAGAAGTAAATTTCCCTGGCTGAAAAACGTGGCTCCTCCTCTTTATCATCTGGAAGCTTTACATCTGAAACTTGGTTTCCGAAGGCAGATCAAAATCCCTGCTCAGGTCAGACAGAAATGAAGGCCATCTTTGTTACATCCTAAAGAAAGAACTTCTCTGCCTTATGGAGTAGGATTTTCTATTATTTTTTAAAGAGTGGATTTGTTACAGTTATAATGGAAGAGTAATAGAAGCACTACTGTGTTATACCAGCTCAGGAACTTGCATATTTTCCTTTAAAGTCTCTTTGATTTTTAAAAGCAACTGATGTAAAACCAAAGAAGACGACCAGCTGCAGCTGCAGTGGGGACGGGATGTTCTTGGCCTTGCGACTGCCATCATATCCGGTGCCAAGGCCTCTAGGAGCTGCAGCAAGCTGCACTCTGCTGAGATGCACAGCAGAGCAGGCTTGGGTAGTCATCCTTAAAATTTTAAAAAGTGGCCAACATAAAATAATAAAGACAAAAAGTAACCTTGAAAACATAGAAAATATTTATCAGGCGTCTCAGTTCTCATGAAAACATGCGTCAGCAAGCACTGGGGACAGACAAAATGAGATCTCTTCTGTAATTCTGAAACCGTTGTGGAGGATGAGGAAAAGCGTTAGAAAACTTTTGTGATTACAGCTTTCAAAATCAAATTATGACTGACCTGTGGAATACCTCATTGTATTAAGTAGTATAATTGCTGAGTAATTAGTTGGAAGAAAATATTTTTTTTCCATCAGTTTATAGAGAATGTTGAGTCTTCCAAAATGAATGAGGAATCATAAGCAAATGTCGATGGTATTGTTGAAATATAGCTTGCTGAGCCTGGCTGCAAATTCCCAGAGAGCACTGATAAAATATCCTTTCAGTAATAACTCACTTGGTATTGCACGTCATACACACTGAGTATTTGCAAGAGAGACATGCAAATAGCTGCGTGAAGCAAGCATTTGTTGTTTACATAGCCATTAATGAACATTTCCAGATTTATTTTTCTCAGTGTTCCTTTCTCTAACTGAATTACAAGTGCAAAAACAAGATTGTGGTCATATCATGTTTAAACAGGCAAAGTTTCAAACATGAAGCCACATCTATTATTCAGCACCATCTTCTAAAAACATTAAAAGATACCCTTTTGAACCTTGTGGTTATTTTTGTCAAAAGACAAAGCTTCTTCAGGTTGAATTTTACTCTGAAATCAGGGTGTGAGTAACAATTACGTTGCTTTTTGTGTGGCGTATTGTTGCTGCTTGCTAATCTAACAGTCCTAGTGGAAGTGGCAATTGCATTCCCTCTTTCCTTCTCTCTTTTTGCTTCCTTCCTCAAATCCTTAGGCACCGTCAAACAATCCAGGTGCTTCACTTGCTGAAACACACTGGACCTTATGCTGAGCTGTAACCTGGCAGAAAGCATCTTGGTCTTCTTGCCATGTTACTTTTCTGCCAATTTGAGAGAGCTGATCTGGCTCAGGAAGGGACCTGAGGTGCCGTTGGAACTGATGACAGCAGTGGAAGGATGTAGGTAGACGTGGAAGGAGGAGGAAGGGAGGGTGGAGTGAGACCACCCCAGCTACAGCACTGAAATTAATTCAGCTGTGTTATTGACCTGCACACTGTGTGTACCCATGCAGAGATTTGACTGAGTCAGTCTTCTCTGCACTCATGGTAGAAATTAATGAAAGAAAAGATGCACTTAAAATAAGGGTTGAGAGGTTACGCTGTTTGCATCTTTAGGCATTTAAAAACTTTTGTAAATCTGGCTGGATTCAATTAACTTTAATTTTAGGCTTGTGTTCAATCTTAAGTAGGAGTGTAGTCTCCCAGAGTCTAGTGAATCTGCTAATCTGGTTTCTTTTTAATGCATACTTATGTTCTTCTCTCAGAAGGGGTAGAGGAAAGGACCTGATAAAAAATTAATAAACACAGATTAGCTGTGTGCACCGGTTCTTTTCTGTGCTGTATCAGCAACCTTGCCTCACCGTCTTCCTATCCAATATCAAATGAGTTTTTTTCTAGATTATGAGACAGGTGTGGATTCAGAGATGGATTTTGAAGGTTGGTAAAAAAGTCTGTAAATAATGTTAGGGAGTTAAAAATATTCTGAATAATTATTTTTCTAGAGCTATCCCAGATAGAAGTAAAGTTAGGAAAGTCACTCTCCTTGTTTGTAAGGACAAAAGTTCAGCTGAGGGAAATCTGAGCTGAAAATTGTGCAAGAGGAGAGCAATGGGAAGTCACAATTATTGTACCATGGTGGATTCCAAATCATGATTTTTTTTTTTTCTGTTTCCCATCAGTAAGAAAATGAAGAAACACTTGCACAGCCAAAATTCTGAAATTATGTGTAAGATTAAGTGGAATTGACAATTTCATTTTGACTTCATTAATTTGACTTGTCTGTTTTGATTTATAATCTAATCCTGGACTAAGGTAGAAACATTTTAAATATGGCAACAATACAAGACACAAGAAATTTTCATTGTAACAGTATATTTAGATTTCATTGCAATTATTTTTTTTTAAATATTGATGAGATGAAATCACTATTTTCTGAAAGAATGAAGTTGTTAATCCCTACTGAAACATTTGGTTTAAATTATCTCTGACTTGCATTTGTCTAATTTAGGAATGGTGCCATAAAGCCACCTGGGATAAAATTTTGAAACTGAGAGAGTACGTATAGTGAAGGGATTTCTTAACTGTACCTATTGGTATTGATCGGGTCTTAGTCTTCCAAGAGTGGCAGTGGAAATCCTGATCCAGTCGCAGTTGTTTCTTGCCTTAATCTCTGAACTGATATCAGTTTTGGGGAAAGGCAATGGACAGAGGTCCAGGAGACTGGACAGAGGTCTGCAAGGTCTAGGCTAAACTCTTGATACCTGAACTGGCTTCCGGAGCCATGTGGCTCTTCTCTGAAGGCTCACAAGGCTTCTTCTTGGCTCACAAGGATGGTGAGGGGTCTGGAGAACAAGCCTGATGAGGAGCGGCTGAGGGAACTGGGCTTGTTTAGTCTGGAGAAGAGAAGGCTGAGGGGAGACCTCATCACCACCTACAACTACCTCAAGGGAGGTTGTGGAGAGGTGGGTGCTGGTCTCTTCTCCCAGGTGATGGAGGACAGAACAAGGGGAAACGGCACCAAGCTGTGCCAAGGGAGGTTCAGGTTAGAGATAAGGAGGAAGTTCTTTACTGAGAGGGTTGTCAGAGGCTGGCACAGGCTGCCCAGGGAGGTGGTGGAGTCCCCATCCCTGGATGTATTTAAAGAGCGGGTAGACGAGGTACTTAGGGATATGGTTTAGGGGGTAGACAGGAGTGGTTGGACGTGATGATCTCGGAGGTCTTTTCCAACTGAGCGATTCTGTGATTCTGTGATTCTGTGATTCTGTGAAGTGGTACTTGCAAATCTGAAAGAGCAACTGGAGGCTTTGGTAACTTTCTATATCTGGGCTTTTGTGTTGACTTCCCCTGCTCTACCACATGGCAGAAAATAAATTCTCCTTTTTCCTCTCTTTTATTTGTTCTACTTTTAAAAATATTTTTCTTTTCTTCAGGGCTTTCTCTGCTCCCGCATGTGGCTAGTACAGAATATTTTAAGGTGTCTAGTTGTTGATCCATACAAGTACTAAAATTAAGAAAACATCAGATGAACTTGCTTTCTTTGGCCAACTGTACTAACCCATGTGGAATGACCAGTTGCCAAGACTCCAGGGTTATCCTTCACTGGCCATGCCCAGAAGGGAAGAGGATATGAATTTTAACTGGCAGAAACATCCGAGGCATTCCAGCTTTAAAAATGAGGATCACCTGAACATAAAGAAAAATGTCAGATTCGATCCCCTATGAGGCAGGCAACCTGAATACTTTATTTTGGACACTCTCTGGGACTGCAAATACCCAGCCAGAAGTGCAGGCAGAGGATGAACTAGTAGCATACAAAAGAAGGAAAGCCAAATTCCTTCTCAGTGACTCTTTGATACTTAAATAGCACTTACCCAGCATTGAGATTAGCACCTGACTGAGGTCACTAGTGAGATGGCAGATATACTACTATTTTTTCTTGCAGAAAGAAAATTTAAGGCATTGACTTTGTCCCTGTGCACATCTGAATCCCTTTCCCCCTCCCTCCTTAGCACGAGCCTTTTTTTTAACCAAGTTTGTCCAAGTGTCTCAGAACTAAGTACATTTATACCAGCTTCATGAAGATAAACAGCAAGTTAGAGGAGAAAGATCCTACAAGACTGTCACTCTAAATATGAGCTCAACATTACAAGATACCATAGAGTTCATGTGTCATGAGAGATGTGTAACCAATATTGAAACCATGCTGAAAGCCTTGATCAAAGCCTGTACCTCTGAAGATGTCAATCAGCCAGTAAGCCACAGTTTTCATCTTCTTGTCTCTGTTCAGTAGTGCAAGTAAAGCTGAACCATATTTCATGAAGCAATAGAATCACAGAATCATTTAGGTTGGAAAAGACCTTTAAGATCGTCAAGTCCAGCCATAGACCTGATCTGCACTGGTGTCTGAATATGGTAAGTCTGCTAAGGAGGTGATCTTATCCAGTTAGAATCATCAGTCTTCTCAGTTTGACTGGACAAATCTGGAATACCAACACCAGGTTCACAATCTGACAAAAGCTCTTAGGCTGTTTTTCCATGGATTCAAGCAAAAATGCATTGTTCAACTCACAAACTAAAAAGGGCTAAATATTTGGACATTCATTTAGTTTGTGGGCAAAACCTACTTCCAATGCCTTGTTCAGTGCTGGATTTCCATACTCACCATGAGACATGCTAGTGAGGCCTTACTGGGTGAGGTTTGCCAGCTAAAAAGCATCTTATGGAAGGACATTCTGTTGGTATCTGCCTTATCATCTCCATGGGATTCAAGTACCTCTCTGTGTGCCTACACAAAGCTCTTACTTTGTGTACAGGTTCACAAAGCCGTATGCCACATGAAGTGTGTGGGGCAATCCCAAATTCCCCTGCTGCTGTCAAATAGCTCAGTTTCCACTTCCTCTGGTTACTTGAGACCCACGTCCATGTTTCCCATGAATGAGATTTGAAGGAGCAGTGCCACGGAGTGTGCAGTTCTGCCAGCACACCACCTTCTTGCCGGTGTCAAATTGGTATGGAATGGTGATTTTGGATTGAAAGCTGCTCCTGCCTCTCTCTCAAAGAGAGATGCTAACTCTACAGTACGTGGGAGACTTCTGGAAATTACATTTGCAGGCAATTAAAGGTCACATTTTTTTAGCTAAGTCATAATCTATCACTATGAACAAGACATTGATTACTGCACTGGACTACATTAATCTTTAATTCTGTTAGTGGTATAAATGACAGTTTCTGTATTTGCCTCTTCTCTTGATACATAGCAATGAGAATGGCAAATTACCTCCAAATTCAAAGTAACTGAACAGATAAGCTTCTTTCCATGCTCTTTGGCAAAAAAACCCCAACCCATTCCTAGTCTTAGCTAGCCAGTAAACATCCTGACAATCTCCTGAAATGACACATTTAATGGACTACAACAGGGTCGTGGTTATCTGATTATTTGAGGAATGTTTACTGGGGTGTCAGTGTAACTACACAAGCCAAATCACAGTTTCTCCATCAGTCCTTCTGTGTTTGATTTGGGAGAAAAAGAGTGAGCCACTTCATTAGGTTTTCTCTGCCTTTTCTTCTAGGAATAAAAGTTATTCTTACACCCCTGAAAGTTGGGTATCTGGTCTAAGCTCCTTGACTGCAGCCATGGGAAGCTTGCTAAAAGAAATGGGCACTTCCAAAGACAGACTGTCCCCCCCAATTCCAGCCTCATGCCTGCCCTTACGCAGCTCGATAATGCTAATGCTGATGCTTGGGGGATCTTGAACTCATGCAGGCTTAAGGACAGAAGGGCAGTTTGCCACTTTTTAAATCTCATTCACTGTTCATTAAAGAGCACTCCTGTTCTTCTTCCCATCCCCGAGTGTATTGAGAAGTTGGGAAAAAAGTGGGAATGAGTCACTGGTGAAAACTTGTTAATTTGGCTTTAACCTCTGATGTTGGAGCAGCAGTTTTAGCTGCCTGAGCAACGTGAAATTAATTCCACACTAAGTGATGTAGAGCTAATTGTACAGGGATTGACAGCAGAGAGCTCGACAACAGCTCTGTGCAGGCACAGTGTTTAGTGCTGACCAGAGCTGGCTCATTCATCCTGCGAGCTTTCCTGTTTACCTCCCATTCTGCACTGAGACCACAAGCTCCTGGATTTTAGGACAGCATGAGACACATTGCTACCTTCGTCTGGGTGCTACTGTAGTATGCAAGAAATGTTGCATAGTACCCAGTATTTAGGTGGTAGCTGCCTAGCAGGATCTGTATATAGGTTCAAGTGCTCTCTTGACTCTCTGTGGCAGTTAAATGCCCAAAGGACTTTTTAAAAATCCATTAGTGCCTAGTGGCACATTTAGTTGCCTGAATACCTTAATAAATCTCTTCGTAAATTAGAAGAAAATGATAATCAAATTCATTAACATTTGCAAAATGCTTTATAACCAATAGGTATATCAACTATTATTAGCCCAAAGGCAGAGCGACTCTTATCACTGCCACCAATATCTAGGCTGGTTTTACTTGGCAGGATTTAAACTTAACGGTTCTTATCATAAAAAGAGAAAGAAAGTGTCATCAGAACTGATTGAACTATCTATTGGCTATGTTATGTTGTAATGGCTGTCAAAGATAAACACAGAGGTGGCTTATCTTGTTTCCTGATCGTCTTCAGGTGTAATGTTGTCATTCATTTTGTTAACTCTCTCTTTGTATTTAAAGCCAGGGGAGACCACAAACTGAAAAATACGCATTCAGTCTATTTCTGCTTTCTATTGGTCTGTTTGTGGGAATAATCGTTTCAGACTCAGTGACCACAAATGAGCTTATGTTTATACAAAACTTCCTGAGAAAGAGCGAAGGGGACCTTCCACCCTTCGCTGATGGGTTAACAGTGTCTGCTGTTGCACACCCTATGTTGGGTCTAGTCTTGCACAAACCTGAGCTGCCTTTGCTTCTCTCAGATCTCTGCAGGTTCACGGAAGCTCGTCTTGTAGATTTGACTAATCTTAATCTCTCTGGGAGCCCAAATAAAGTCTTCCCTGGCTCTTCCTTGTGTAGATAAGAAAGGACTCCTCCGGTTGTTCCAGAGGCAAGTAATGTCCTCTAGTCCATCGGCAGGAAGGGAGGGAGAAGAGGCTCTTCCAGATATGCTGCGCCTGTAATCATTGGCTTTGAGGAACAAGCTGGGCCTGAAGAGAGGACAGCAGAATTGGTGAGCTAAACACAAAACACAGAAAAAAATCCCCCCTTCTTCTTCTTCTAGAAAAAATGAATTGTTAATTTATTTATTTTTTTTCTTCCCCAGAGCAATGCTGCTTCTGGATACTTTCTAACCTCATCCTAAGAGTATGAAAGAGACTCTCAGTTAGGTTTATCCTAATAATAACCCTGTGACGGAAGGAAGTAATCTTAGTGTCCTCATTTTATAAATAGGGAACTGAGACTCAAAAAGGGGAGTGTATCTTATCTATTTATACGTATTTGAGCTTTTGGTCTAAGCCAGTTGTTTGGGCTCCCTCTGTAGTTGGTGGAGGAAGGTAGGCAATTCCAGATAGTAAATATCCCATTTCTTCTTAGCCACTTAATTTAGCAGTGGGAGAGTTGGTCTTTGCCTAATCCCCATTGGGATCCCGTGGTAGGTGGAGAAGGACTCTGGTTTTCTGATCATGTGGATGCTCTCAGAGTTTGCCTGAAATATTCTAATAGGATCAGGGCTCTCACAAAATGCTGTTTCAGCTGCTTTGCTTTGAAAACCCAGCCAGTGGTGTACTATCTTCCTCGCTTAATAGCCCACTGGTTTGAACAGTCATTTAGGAAGTGAAAGCTCACGGTTCAGTCCTGAGAGAGCCTGGTTTTATCCCTCCTAGAAATGTGACCTAGATACCTAACAGCTCTGCTGGGTAGAGATGAGCTACCAAATTAATCACAGGCAAATTCGAGAGTGGTGGCAGACACCCTGGGGGAAAAGGACCAAGATGGGGCACTCCTGAATTAGAGAAGACAGAAGCTGCGTCTCTTGAAGCTCATGACTCCTTCCAGGGAGAGGAGGCAGGTACTGTGAGGAAAGAAGGTCACTGGAGGCAGTTTTTAATAACAGGGGGGTTCTCAGCCAGTTCTGCTGCCCTGGGCAGTCTGGATAACCACTGGGGCTCTTAGAGCTTTCAGGCTGATTAATACAGTCCTGTCCCACCAACTTGTTTCTTGGTTTTCCCTTCCTTTTCTAAAAAAAAATAAATATCTCAGTTTACTTATCAGGCATCTTTAGGTGTTGAAATCAATTGTTGCAATCTCACACAGTACAGAAAATAAGCATTTCAGCCTTTCCTAAAAGGACATCAACTTCCTCTCATTGAACCTGATCAGGCCATTTCTGTGATTTTCAACACTTGCCCTTTAGACAAGGGTTATGAAAACTTTCTAAGAAATAAGCACACAGTTTCTGATTCTACAGAGTGAAGAGAAGACAATAGGAGAAGACAATAGGAGAAGAGAAGAAAAAGAAAAGAAAAAAGAAAAGAAAGAAAAAAGAAAAGAAAAAGAAAAAGAAAAAAAAGAAAAGAAAAGAAAAGAAAAGAAAAGAAAAGAAAAGAAAAGAAAAGAAAAGAAAAGAAAAGAAAAGAAAAGAAAAGAGAAAAAACAAAAAAAGGAAAAAATAAAAGAAAGAGTAAAAGAGACGAAATCTTTAGCCATTAAATGGAAGGTCATATAAAGAAAAGAATTGTAACTGGACTGATAACCGTGTCCCTTAAATTAATACTGAATAATTGGAAATGATAATTTGCAAGTGACATTTCCTGCATGGTTAACCATGGTATTGGCTTTATTGTTATATTGTTAAAAATGAATAAGTTGCTGCACAATTGCTAATAGCATTTGTAGCTATTGAAGATAAGGCAACAGTAAGGGGTAATCAAACTACATTCTACCAAGTATAAAATGACTATGTAAAATGACATCTGTAAATCAAAGCTCAATTAGCCTGATGTAATTTACAATAACCGGTCAACTCAAGTTGTCCTCAGGCGAGCTGCCCTGATGGAGCCGGGATGGGATGTTCTGGCTGTAGTTGAGGTAAGAGGCTGTCGCTCCTCATCCCTCAGGTGACTGTTCCCCTGAAAGTACTTGTTGCACCTTCACAACTGCTGGAATAACTGTACATGTCATTGCTCCTTTACTGTGGTATCTGTCCGTATTATCTGGGTTTTAAAAGATTGTGTGGAAAAACAAAAAAAAAAAAACTGAGGCTAGGCCAGAACCTTTTGGAAGAGTCCTTTATTGTAGATCAGGAGGTCTGATCTCTCTCAGATTAGGAGATCTGTGCATGTGGTGTGGGACTCCCATTTTTGGTTGGGTGCTGTAGATGTGGAGGGGACATAGAAGAGAAGCACTGAAAGGATTAGAGGCTTGGGGAAAATGCCTGATGGTGTGAGAAGAGAAGAACTTGATTTATTTAGCCTGTATGAAAGAAGACTGAGAAATGCTTTGATTACACTGCATAATAGAGAAAATGCAAGATACGAAAGGGCAGTTTAATCTGTCAGAAAGCAGATAACAAGAATCATGGATATGAGAGCTAGACGTGTTCATCTTAGAAATAAGTCACATATCACTTTAACAATGAAGCTGATTAAGAAACTACAGAAAGGAATGATGGAGTTTCTATTTCCTGATGCATGTTACTTAATTTAAATTGAGTCACCTTCTAGGGAGAAATGTGTTAGTCCAACATAAATTACTGGGCTAGATACAGGCCTAACTGGATGAGAACAGGAAGTCAAATCAGATGGCTTACTTTTTAGTAATAGCTTTAAAATATAAGAATTAAAAACACTGTCCTGTGGTTGCTACTGAAAAATTACTACTGCAGAAGCTGGTATAAGACTATTTACTCTCATCATCGTCTCATCTCATCTCATCCCATCTTTCATTGCACTCTAATTTAGGATAAAAATATAGGATTCTAGTAGGTAATCCAGGTTTCTCTATTTTATAGTTATACAATTTGAATTGTTGTTATTATTATTATTAATATTATTGATATTATTATCACCATTAAGGCTTAAGCATATGTTTAATGTGCACTTAACAACTTTCTTCAACTTGCGGCCTTAATCATTGTAGTGTAATAAGAACTGGATCATTACAGTGGAGCAGATTATTTCTCAGAGTTTCTGCGCCTTGGGTGATGATGCCCTAAATTCATATAAACCAAGCAGCACTGGGCCTGGCAGATATTTGGAAGGGAGACCTCCAATGCAAACGTATGCTGTTAAAATTAACTTCTGTTGAGGCTACTAATGTACACACTAAGTGTGTGCATTGCATTAAAAAATAGAGATAGAAAGTAAGTGAGCAAGAAGGCAGGAGGACAGTAATGCAATAGGTGCAGTGAAGGAAGCATAGGAACTCGGTGCGAAATGAACGAAGGCAGGCAAGGAAATGCACAAGGTATGAATCAGATTTCAAATGATCATGCAATATAAGTGCATATTTCTATAAATTCTTCAATCCCTCTGATTTTTCCTTCTTCTGAATACTGCAGAAATTATTTTCCGTCTGTATATAGAAAATTCATTCCATGAAAATGACTTCTACCGGACCATATACAGCTCAAAACAACCTCTGGATTTTTTCACAACTATCCAGAAAAACCCTCCATCCTTCACCATTAGCCACATGCTATATAATTGGGTGCTGACAGAATGCGTACATCTGAAATGTCAGTATGATCATGCTTGTACTATCAGCATGCAACTGATCTGGGGAACAACTTACTACCAAAAATTGCTAAGCTCAAGGTTTAACAAGTTTATAAAATAAATAGCCTGCTGAAATAATGCAAAAGAGGGCTCCATGGATTTAATTTCCCAGTCATATTCTCTAACATAGTATAAAGTATAAATATTAGTCAAATCTTTGTCATATTTGAACCTTTATGAAGTTTTTATTCTGTGCAGCTTTCCTGGCATTATTCTTTCTGTAGAGACTCAGTTTTACTTTCAGGCTACTCTTACAATTAAATTTTTCAAGACTTAATAACCTGGTATCTCTGCTTCTCTGTCAAATATGGTTGAAATTGGCCTAGACTCAGAAATTCTCACTGTGGAACAGGTAGAGAGATATAAAAGCAGACAGTGTCATCCCATATACTTTGTCCCCATAGGAACCATATTAAAACAATGACTGGCTATTTATACAGATACCCAAGGATAACAATACAAACCATAATTAAAGACAATATAACTATTGGAAGGCATATTAAACCTTGTACTTCAGGGCTTACGCTAAACTATAGCTGTTAGAGAGGATTATAGCTCTACATTAGAGCAAATAATTGATTTTCTGGGTCACTTCACATTCACTCCAAAAAAAGAAAAGGTAAAAAAAAGAAAGCATCCATTTATTTTTCTTCTTACTATTTTTGATTTTTTTTTTTCCTGACTAGAATGATTTGACAATATTCACCAGAGTTTGCCAAAATAATTTGAGGAGTGTAAACTTGTTCTTTTATGTAGTAAAAAGATTTAATATAGAATTGTTTCTTCCATCTTTAACCAAGAAGGGAAGCAAGGTGTTCGCAGAATATTTAAATGATGGTAGCTGTGAAGTTTTTTATTCTTTCTCATGGTGTGCCCATCTTTTGGCTTGGGATTTGGATGTAGAGGGACACTGGGCTAGATGGATTGAGGTCTGGTGATATCTATGAGCCATTTGTAGGACACCATAGTCTGGAAGCCTTCTTTATCTATAATAACCAATAGCCTGTTTGATTGTGATGTGACTACTTTTCTCCACTGACTGTAAGAGGAAGGAGGGTCTGGCAGCTCTGGTGGTAGGTGGTCTGAGTTGCTCATCAGTCTCTTGACTACACTCTCTAAGAGGTGAGATATTTATAGAATCACAGAAAGTTCTGGGTTGGAAGGGACCTTTAAAGGTCACCTAGTCCAACTCTCCTGCAATGGGCAGGGACATCTTCAACTAGACCAGGTTGCTCAGAGCTCCATCCAACCTGATATTGGATGAAGCATCTACCACCTGTTTGGGCAACCTGTGCCAGTGTTTCACCATCCTAATTGTAAAAAAATTCTTCCTTATACCTAGTCTAAATCTACCCTCTTTTAGTTTAAAACCATTATGTCAGGTCTTACTGTAACAGTTCTTGCTAAAAAGTCTGTCCCCATCTTTCTTATAGGCCCCCTTTAAATACTGGAAGGCTGCTGTAAGGTCTCCCCAGGGCCTTCTCTTCTCGAGGCTGAACAACTCCAACTCTCTCAGCCTTTATTTGTAGGGAAGGTGCTCCATCCCTCTGATCATTTTTGTGATCCTCCTCTGGACTCCATGTCATTCCTGTGCTGAGGGCTCCAGAGCTGGATGCAGTACATAAACGAGTCTGTTATGATGGGCAGTGTGAATGTAACTTTATGTGTCTACAAAAGAAGGGTTAGGGCTGCACTTGCTGGAGGGAAAATTCCATCTCTTTGGCAGCCCACCAACACCTCCTTCTCCTGAGATTAAGGATCCTGTGACAAATGTTTACTTACTTGCAACTGCATTTAATTTAATGATTTTAGTTAGAAATGGCTGTGAGTTCTGCTAGGAAATTAAGTTTACTCACTTGCAACTGCATTTGATTTAATGATTTTAGCTAGAAATGGCTGTGAGTTCTGCTAGGAAATTATTATGGGAGATAGATGTGGGGTTTGCTTTGATACTTTTCTTTACTTCTCAAGACAAGGCAGAGGCATGCAGAGGTACCCAGGTGGGTGCCAAACTATGCCGTTGGCTATGAAAACCCAGGAAGCACTGGCAGTATCTTGCTTCACCCAGGGAAATGCTCCTACTTCTCACAGGGTCTCCCTGAGCTGTCTCTACCCTTGATGCTCCTCCTGCTGTGTCAGGTAGCATGGGACTGTGGCACCATTTTCCATCTTCCTCTCTGAGAAATGGGGCTAAAACCTCCAAATTTCATAGTGACTGTGAGGCACTTGGGATTGGATCTGTAAAAACATCAACTTGTCTTCAACTTCAGGTGTGAGTGATTCACTGTCAGCAGGGTTAGATGTTCTCAGTATCCTTGAGGCTCTGAGATTAGCTGTACTGGGAGGCAGTAAGAGAAGTATTTAATGTTGCGGAACATAATTTAGGCTGATGCTGGTGTATCACAGCGGGTAAGAGGTATCCTCAGTTGGGGGAAACTTAAATGGCTCAGCTATGTTGTGGACAGTGTCTGCTTTGAGGCTTAGTAGTGTTCCTGTAACTCAGGTGTTTAGGATATGTGCTTTTCCAGCAGGTGTTTTCCTCTCTTCAGGAAGTGTGGTGTGCCTGCAGTGCACAGCACACTGACAGCCATGGGTAACGCTTGTGGCCGTGGATTTACCCCAGTCTGACAGTTGTACTTCAGCAGGGAGCTTAGTGGTAAGTTCATGTCTGCTGCCTTCTTATCTGAGACAGCTTCCACTCAGCTACAGGCTCTGTGGCTATCCTGAGGTCTCCCTTTGCCCCTGCTCCTCTTGGAAGAAGCTCGAACCTGTCACTGTTAATCGTGTAGGAGCCACTTTTGACCTGTGATCTCCCTTGCCTGATGTGTGAGACAGTTTTCAAATCTCACTTCTTCCACCACCATATTTCTGAGGTCTAATTTTTCTCACTCCATTCACACTCAGTTCTGTGAAGACAACCTGAAGACCAGGGAGGAAATTCAATGGCCTTTCACTATGCAAGAGCTCTGACTCCTTTGACATAACTTCCATCTGGTTGCAGATCTCAACAGTACCTTCACCAAGACATGAGACTGAAATGTATGGATCCCAGAAGCAGACACTGTGTGTAACTTGCAGAATCACTGAGGGTGGCTACAGCTCTGCTTAGGTTAACTAAGTACAAAAAATTAATGGAACTAACTCACTGGACCAAGATGAAACCTTGCGCAAGCCCTCACTCTGGAAAGCTAAGGTAGAGTGTCAAGAGGGTAACCAGTTAAATGCTTGAACAGCCTTTCTTCCTTGTCATGTACCTTTCCCACGGTTTTGCATTGTGTTTATAGGTAGGCTTATATATGAAAAATAGGACTTACTTGTCCCTAGCACAAGGAGAATCATGTTCCAAGCAACTGTGATGTGTATATTTACACAGAAAGCAGCCAAATAATATCTATTGGATTCAGGAATATTAAGTGAACATTCCTTCATGTGCATTTTATCTCTTTCTTCACTTGCAAAAAAAGGCAAATTCTAGACAACAGCCAAAATGTAAAAGGACAGCCACTGTATGACAAGAACAACAAACTAAGAGAGCTGTTGCTGCAGTTTGTGCTTCCTCTTCACACATCCCCGCAGCACATCTGCCACCAAAGACTCCAACAGAGGATTTTGCACTCTAACCACGGCTGATTAAGGCACCGCCACCTCCACCCACCCTTTTCATGAGAGGCAAAGTGTGAGCTGACTGTATGTTCCTCACTCAGATGCTTCACCTTAGTGTCCAAAATTTATTGGGATGAGTTCGGACTCCAGTAGGTCAGTGGCTTATTTGTACAGTGACAGCAATAATTCCTCTTAGCTGACCTGTGCTGTTACAAACATGACTATGAAGGCCACCATTTAAGAAAAACCACAGGCCATTTATTTTCTGCAGAAAAATGGTTATGTAGGAATACATATAGTTAGTTTCATCTGATGTAGTTCTGATAGCCAGATGCAACTGCACTGAAATCAATGTGTTACTCTCAAACAGGGAAGAAATAGGAAACAGCTTCTTTAATAGATGAGAAGTTTCCTTAAATAGAAGAGAGCAGACAAACAGTAATACCAATAAATTACTTCCTTGGCATTAGTGATGTTGTATTGACTGATCCCAGCAGAAAATTTGGCCAACACTACAACCAGAGAGTTTTTCAGGAAACGCTGCTCAAAGCATCTTCGCGTAAACTGAAATATACTTGAGCAAAATAACAAAGAGGAACTGCTTGAAACAGGTTACGATTTTGTTTGACGAGAACAAAATGGTTTTATAAAAAAGGAGTTCAGGGTGTGGTACTATAGGACCACCACTGATGCAGAACCAGATCAATAAGTTGAAGTACACTAGAAGCTTCTCATCATGCTTTCTGCTATGTTTTGGCCTCTTGGCATTTCTGAAGAGCAAGGACAATGTAAAGGCATTTTGCTTCCTCATATTCCATGCATGTAGAACATCTGCATCTTCATTATTAAACCGGAATAAATAAAAAGCAAAACAAACCCAAAACATGAATTTTTGTTTTCTTTGAGGAAGAGAGATGACATGAAGGTTGATTTTGCTGCAGTTCTCAGTATTTTAAATCCAATGGGACCCTTTGGTACAAGAGCTTAATTTGGACTTGATGGGAACCCAGTTTACCAGTTTAAGTCACTGTTGGCTAACGCAGCTTGAAGCTGTTCCACAATAAAGCACTACATTCAGACATGAGCCTTATCACTAGGACTCATCTGACCTTTCCCAGGTAAGCTGGAATTGCTTAACACCGTGGCTACTCCAAAACTAATAGAACCTTTCAGCATGGCTTAGGCTATCACTTCACTTCCCTGACATCAATTTCTAAAATAAAATAGAAGGCTAATTGGTAAATCAGGTGAGTGTTTTTTTCCTCCCTCCCCCAAGATATAATGGTCAAATAGATTTTCAAATCTAAACTACCAGCAATACAAAGGTATGACTTAAACACACAAATGGAAGGGGAAGCTCAGCAAGAGGATGAAAGTTTAACTAGAATTTACCAGGCCAAATGTATCAGCACTAGTGGGCATGGGTCTTAATTGCAGTCACCAAGGTGAAGGTGGTATGGTCAATTTTATTCAGCATGGTTGAAAACTTCAGGAGAAAAATGGATATGCAGGAAACAGAGCATAACTCCCAGGCTTCTGGCACCCTAAAATAATTTTTGCATCATCATACAGTGCTACCATGCTGAAATGCTTTTAGACAAATGCAAGACCACATAGGCTTACTAAAGCATAAGTTCTTCAAAAACTACCTGGCACTTGGTTCTGAAACTGAAGACAGGCATTAATAGGATGCTTTGCTTATTTTGCATTGGCTTTTGAGATGTGTTGCAAAGCAAAGCCAGAAGGAACATGAGGAGCTGAACAACCGATTCAGGTGGGTCGAAGGCTGAACAGTACCCATTGCTCCATAGCAGGAGGATTTTGGATAAGGAGCAGCAGATGATGTGAATGATGGGTGTGAGAAAGACTCTTCAGGCTGTCAGAGGAAGTTACAATAAAAAGGAAGGTGAAAGCATTGAGGAAAATAGTGAGAATCATAGATTCAAATCTCTGCTGAATGTCCCAAAAAGATGAACTCAACCCAAACTACAGAGGATGCATCAAAGCTGAGACTGTAATGTGTTTCAACAGCTAGTCTGAATATGTGGAGATTATCAAGAAAGGAGGCAAGCATGGAATTGTGAAGGCTTTTGTACATTTTACAGCAGTTGGGACTGTGAGCACCAGCCTTGAAGCACCATCCCATACTGCTGCTTTCTGCACTAAACACAGATGAAAAAACAGAGAGTTCCTGCCACAAACCACTTCTAATCTCAGTATAAGGTACAAATATCTTCTAATCGCCACCCACAGTGTATGAGGTGGGGAGCCTCCTGTCTACGTTAGAAAAGCGTGCCCCTTCGCAGCACTGGCATCGCTTGTCTGCTCTCCTGGCCTGGTGATGACAGCCAGGGACACTCTCATTTTAGGTCCTCATCAAAGCCACCCTGTTGTAGGAAATAGGAGGACACTGGAGGCATCCAGGGGCAAGTGTGATCACTCGTCGGCTGCGGGAGAGCAGTCCTCAGACGTGATCCCCAGTAGTGCTGCATATGGAGCTTCCTCCAGAGCTTGGCCGGCATGCAGGAATCCAGTGTTTAGAAAGCTATTTTCCTGTCCGTATAAACAATTCGACCACAATAGCCCAATTCCTGGCTCCGAGGCCTCATTTAAATGTTGGTCAGTCAAGGCCCACAATTAACATTTAATTAGTAAACTCATTACAAAGGCAGGAAGTCTCAGACTTTCCCTTCATTCTCTTCAGGCCTCTGAAGGGAAGGACCAGGCCCGTCTTTGGCTTTCGATTCAGCAGACGGGTGTTTTTTGTTTTGTTCCTTCTCTTGATTTCCCCCTGCTTGCATAACGGTTGCTTTCCCCGAAGCAGACAGGCATGACCTGAATATGTTGAATATTTGGCTGGAAATAATCTACTTAACATAAATATTTCCATCTAAATTTCACCCTGGATGACTTCCTCAGTGTTTTCAGGGGGCTGGAGGAGCAGTGGTTTTCAACAAGAAGGTGGTGGGGAGCCCGGTCACCTACTCTAACAAGCCTTTGTGGTAGAGGAACAGCCAAAAAAATCTGATTTTTTCCGTGATGTTTGAAGTTTATGTCTATTGTCTGTGACAGCCAGGAGAAAAGCAACCTCCCGACAATAAGAAGGGAAAATGGTGAGGGTTAAAATCAAGAGGAAACAGTAAATCAGAAGATGAGGGCAGACTATGCCTGTGGTGAGGTACCTTGCTGGAGATGTGTGACTGGACTGATACAACAGACTTTTCCCAGTATGGGAGAGAAACTGAAGGTTGATATTGTAGGTTACCTGATGAAGCATTGTTCATTCGTCCATATGACATAGGATCCTTCCTACCTTTGGCCACCTAGTTTCTTTTGATGTGATTATTTATGGAATATGAATTACAAGTACAGCACATTTTTAGACAATGCCAAAAAAGTCTGAACCCACTGATTTGGAGTATAACAAGACCGACCATAACACAAATGCTTTTCCAACATTTATACTGCTCTATGGAAATTTATTCACCTGATCATGCCCAGGAGTAGTAAGAAAAGGAGATTTACTCAAAGTAAATTTTGTATTTCTCTCAAAATGGAGAGCTGTAGTCCTAGCTGTACGGTCAGTCATACAAATGTTGTATCTTTTTGCAAAGAGCAAAAGATGGAGCAGAAGACATTTGAGTTGTGAGGCTTTTTGAATTGTCTGTCTTACCTATCTTGTCTGTGTTTTCTCAGAGATTAGGAGATTGCAAGAATTTATTATTTCGTAATATTAATGTCTGAAATCATAATCATCCCTTTCATGTTGTGATCTGGCCATCTAAATGGCAAATTTGCTTTGGATTCATTATTTTACTCCATGTTATGTCTTTAATTCATTGTTTTGTCAACATTACATCTTTAACATTTTTTTCCCCTTGTGTTCACAGAATTGGAAGGAGATAGCTGACTTGTAGTGATTTATGGGAGTGCTTAGCCCTGGTTTGTTTTGGTTTTGCACAAGTGTTAAAAAGCTTCTATTATCAGGCAAAGAACTTCTATGTGCTAGGACAAGGACTTGAAAAAATCTTTTCCTCAAGGGCCTTTCACAGGTCTCTGAGTATGGACAAGTTACTGAGGCCACAGGTTTTTTTTGTTAGGTATCTAGGTCAATATTTAGCAGAATTTGTTGGAACATCCTGTTTCCTCTATATTTCTTCTGCAGAGAGAGATAAGCTAATGCACTCCTTTATCCCAGGCTTTTACCCCCGTCATCATCCACACCAATTCCACTCACTTGGTCAGATCATGGGGTGAGCAGAGCCACAACTTTAACTCCTTTTTTCATACCTCCCACTGATGCTTTGAAATTTACTCTAAGCAGTAGTTCTGGAAGTTATCCAAAGGATGTGGAGACCAAAATGTGTGGCTCTTACAGTCCCTTGCTACCCTGTGTGACTAAACGTGGAAACTACCTAACCAAAAGTTCTCACCTATAAAGTAGCTATCCACCTTGGGTCCCTCGGTACTAAATGGAGAAAACCCAAATGGTCAGTAGCAACTAGGATGTGATTTACCTCCTTCAAAAGTGGTAGAAAGAAAATGTTTTCCTCCAATGACTACAATGACTTTCTCAGACCATGGCAATGGTCTAGACATTCTCTTGGAGATAGGCACCTACATTGTAGTCATCCCATCTTAGATGAGATACATTCATCCAAGATGTAACATATCTGAATATATGTACTGTTGTTATTACTGTGTTATACAGTATTGTGCTTGCTGTGATCAAGACTTTGAGACTCACCAGTAAAAGGACTTATTAAATAGACTGTTCCTGACCAGGAGGTTTTAGAGTTGAAAGGACCAACACAAAACAGAAGAAGTCTCAGTTGCCTTTCTGGTAAACATCACTAGAACTAAATGGCACTTTGATACTTAAGAGTACAAACTAAAAAAATGCCATTTGTGCTTAAGAGTACGAACTAAAAATATGCCATTTTGGACTGAAGATTTTGTTTTAGAACTTCACTATGATATGTATCCTATATCAGAGTGCTCTCAGGAAGTACTGAAGCACCCCCTTTCTATGTGGTGTGAAGTAAAGGATTGTCTCAACTACTACCGTTTGCTGGTGGTTGAACAGACAGCTACAAGAACTCAGCTCTCCAGACCCATGCTTCATCCATGGGTCAGACTGTATCAAACCCCAGAGAAGTTACTTAAGACAGATCAACTTAATGCCCCTTCTTCAGTCTTCATTTCTTTCTAAAGGGGCCTGTATAGGTAGTTTAGGTGTAGATACATGCATGAAATAAGACTAGACATATCCCATCCCTCAGCTAGGTGCTCCGATAATCCAAAGTTTCTTGCAGGTGTTCAGCACTGGCTGAACATCCATTTACATGCCATAAGACAGCATTTCCTTCCCCAGAGTTGTGCATATGTCCAATCTACAATATAGCAGTTCAAAGAAAAAGGTATAAATGAACTGTGGAAGAATGATCTGGCTTGTGAATGGTATCACTGAGAGACATTGTCATTGTGCATTAGAGGTTAAAATTCCTCCAAAAATAGTTTTCTTTTTATTTTTTTTTTCATTATGCCAGAAATAAAGGAATCCTGGCCCAAGATGATGCGCTAATAGCCTGAGCTAGTTGGCTTACAAAAGACATAATTCCCTGAAACAGTAAATGACTGCCCTCATAACATTTGCACTGCAAGTAGAAGCATAGTCTTAGATACATCAGTTCCCTTTTCTTTTACCATTTTTTAAAAATTAAAATCAAAATCAGGAATAGAAATAAAACAGACTAGAGTTCATGACCTGTTCAGGAATGCAATTAGCCCATAAAAATCATGACTGGGATTTGTTGCAAGGTAGAAACATGATCCCTTAAAAAAAAGTTGCCCCTTTGCAACATACCAAATGATTGGGAAGAACAAAATAAGGGAGAGATGGGCGGTTTTTATTTTAACCCCACTTCCCTCCCTCCTGAACCAGAAAGAGTTGTAAAAGAAAAGACCCATCACCTCCTGTAGTCAAGTTTCACAGCAAACAAGAAGTCCTGAGCAACTCTGTGATTACTTTTATCTCTGTAAGACTAATCCCGTGATAAACCTCTTGTTTCCTATACTTGATGTACCACTGTTTTACTAGTCCTGAATGCATCAGGCACATTGTGGATGGCT
This sequence comes from Mesitornis unicolor, assembly GCF_000695765.1. Classification (NCBI taxonomy): domain Eukaryota; kingdom Metazoa; phylum Chordata; class Aves; order Mesitornithiformes; family Mesitornithidae; genus Mesitornis; species Mesitornis unicolor. The sequence continues at coordinate 173,904 of NW_010181927.1, forward strand.
CTCTACGAACAAACAGAACCTGACAGTTTCCTTCCTTAAAATAAACAGAAGTGGTACTTAGACACAGTTCAAAGAGTTTAGCACTCCCAGAATGGCTATTATTACCCTTTAGGTGGGCAAGTGGACCCAGTTTTTCATTCTAGTCAAGGCACATTCTTAAAAATTTTTCTCTCTTCCCATTTTTTTTTACTGGCAGTAAAATGACTATATAATTACCAAGCCTGTATTTTTTACAGTCCTCTGCTTCCACTTTCCATGCAAAGTGATTTATCTGTTTACACCACTGCTTCTTTACTTCAACCTCCTTTTCTGAGAAACAGTCATGCCATTTGGTCTTCTCAGAAAACATTTTAGCAATGCTTTCCTCTGTCCTCAAAGTTACACAGTACTGGACTGTTAACCAACAGCAGGAGAGATCGTATTTTAAGAATAATATTACAGTGACCTCTATAAGGCCTTTGATCCAAAGATTTCTGAGGCTTAACAGTTATCAGCAATGTGGAGCAAACCTACCTACCTATTCCCCTAGAGGCTTTCACTCATGAATGGTCACAAATTCCATGGTACCTACAGTGGAAATGAGCTTTTTAAGAGACCTTCAATTCCCTTGTGTACATGGAGTTCGTCAAAGGAGTACTGTGAAGTACAGTGTAAATTAAAGTGCAATTGCTATTCTGAATGAAAGTCTTATTTGGAAACTCATTCATCATTACGGTCTGTGCTCATCCTATGTGAGTGTAAGGAACTGCCCAGATCAAGGAATCTCTTGACTTCTTTTTAAATCCAAATAATGATTCTGTGGTTTATCACAACCAAAGCTAGCTGTCTTGGCTCTCTCCACAAAAATGCTTTCCACCATCCTAATAAATGTATCTAAAGTAGCTGTGTTTAATGGCCCTGACATGTCTGCCTCTCCAGTGGCTGTAGGTGGACTCCAGACAAGTACTCTCACCTATTAGATGTGTAAAATTAACTGAGATGAAATATATTCCTAGTCACCCAAGAGTCACTCTGTAATGAATACGAGTACCTGTCCCTCTGTCGCCTACAGCAGGACTAGAAGACGTGCACACTCCTAACACCTTGATTAAGCTCAGGGCTCGCTGTGTTGCCTTCACATAGGCATGTGCTTCTTGAGACACCTTGAGTATCTCAGCCATCCTCAGAGACTGGCAAACATGACACAGGGCATCTCAAGTGGCATCTCACACCCAGCTGTGGGCAATTAAGTCAAGGCCATGCTGTAAGATGGGATAAATCCATGTCCAAATGTCTTCCCAGTAAGCACGTAAACAAAAAGTAGCTTTTTACAGTGGCGATTTGGACCTTTGCCTCAAGCAGTCGAGATCCTAAACACCTGAATAAAGACAGGCATTAATATACTATTGTGTACTTTATAAATTATTACTGCCCGGCAACTCTTGTTGTAATACGCATGATTGAATTTTCCCAGGAAGTGAGTTGTTTTTTATTGCCATGTCTTCTACTGAAAATGTCTTTCTGCTGTTAAAAAAGGGGGGAAATGGCTGAAAACTGAAAGTTTTGGTTTTCAGATGGAGTGCTTTCAGAGTCTGTGGGAGAAACTTGAAGGTCTTCAAGTTCTTGACAAAATTTTCACTTTTCCATGGAAGGTGGCCTCTTCTGATAAAATTTATGCAAGTCCACAATTGTCAGTTTAGAATCATAGAATCACAGAATCATTTAGGTTGGGAAAGACCCTTAAGATCATCAAGTCCAGCTGTAAACCTAATATTGCCAAGTTGACCACTAAACCATGTCCCTAAACACCATGTGTACACGTCGTTTAAATACCACCAGGGATAGGGACTCAGCCACTTCCCTGGGCAGCCTGTAGTGATGGTCAAGAGAAATGTTTTGGCCAGACCTTAAGAAGACACCTGTGCAGAGGCAGTAAAGAAGCCTATTGATTTTGAGCTTATAAATCCTAAATTAATCCCTTAGATCTCTTAATGAAATACTCCAGAAGGGTCAGAGGTTCAGAGAGGTGTAAACAGGTAAGGTTTAGGGCTATAATTCACAATAAGATTGAAGGAGAAATTGAATGTTTCTTTGCTATGTCGTAAGTAGGATTAGAGTGGTGTGTGACTGTTGCAGCCCTGTTGACAAACTAACTTATGCAGACCGTATGCTTGGTTTAGATTTTCACCAAATATTGCTGGTTTAGCTCTCTTGGTTAGAGTGTGTGAGCAGAACCAACACAAACAATAAAAACATGTCTAAGCAGAGATGAACTCCTGTCTTCTGCCATTTCAAGGATATCTTCGTCTGTGTACACTGCTGTTACCACAGTATGATAGTATCTTCAACGTGCGAAGTGACATCGTGTCACATTTAGTGACACACGGGGCAAAACCAGGGAAGAGCTGCACTAGGAAGGTGCGGCTGTGAACGCACATCCCCACCAACCTCTGCATTGAGGTCCCACTGGCAGCAGCCCCATGGGAAGTTCTGCTGTGGCCTTTCTCTGGGGCTGAAACTCCTTGACTTGTACATTTTGGCACACTGACACACAGGCAGAAGGGATATCAGCATATGTAATACCTATCTCCCGTTGCATGATTAAAAAAAAATAAAATAGGAATGAATAGTACAAACTTTATGTTCAAAATACAGTCTCTACCAGTTTGTCTGTGCCAGCAAAGATTCAACTATAAAAATCAGCTTTGATTTTCCCCAGGGTGCCAAGGCTGGAATAACCTGTAACACTGATTAGGCTGTGGGTGCTTTAGAGCCCTCCTAGTGTATACAGGGAGGGGTAATCATCCCCTTTTTATAGCCGAGTAAACCGAGGCACAGGGAGTAGATGCTAACCAAGGAAAGCTGCAGTGCCACAGCCTGCAAGAGAAGCCATCTCCCCTGACTCCTCAGCTTTGCCTTTTAACCACTAGACCATGAATCCTGTTTGCTTTGTTTTCTTGGGCTCTGTGCATGTTTGTTTTCCCCTTTCATGTACCTAATGATACTGGTCCCTAGCAGGCTGTGGACAGCTGACAGATTACAGGGAGCGCCTGGCCGAAATGAGGAGCAGGACGCTTCACCAGCTCCAGGGCTATTTCTCCTACAGTGTGGGTCTGCGTCCCTCCCACTCGTGCTCATATAACATCCCTGGGGCAAGGACAACAATTGCCTAAATGGAAAAAGGAAACATTTCCTGTGCCTTTAACTACTTTTAGTGCAGTTTAGCACCTTCAAAGAAAGCAGTGTGCTTAGCTAACAGCCAGCCAGCACTCAGCAGGTCTTCAGAAACCTGTGATTTTGGTGGACAAATCCATCAGGAACTGCACTTTGGGAGCATAACTCAGCACTCCCAGGGAGCTAGGAAACACTTGCTGACCTCTCTGATACCCACGAGCCCGAACTGCATAGCAAAGTGGTTTTAAACAGACCATCCCACTCAGATTGGTTTTCACTCTCACTTCAAGTTACTTTATTTTAGACTCCCTTCAAGTCGTTTGTTGCAATCTATGTGCACAGGTACCAGTGAATCATCTTCACTTCCGTACTTCTCCGTCCTTCCACTGAAAGCTCCAGTTAACAGATCAGAGAGAAAGAGAGACGGAGAGAGACAAGGCCACCAGCGCGAGCGCCTTAGGAGCTGCTCGCTCTTTCTCTTTACCTCACAGCTTCTGCAAAACTGTTAAACCACAGTCCTGCCTAGTTTACTGGCAGGGAGAATTGGCCTAAGCCAGTGAAGTAAAGCTTTTTTTACAACTACTTAAAGTATGTGTGTAGGCATTTTGTTTTGGCTTTTTCCCCCTCCTTTCTTTTTTTTTCCTTTAAATTTTTCCAGCTGGATACTCAGATCTTGTTTCCAGTGTTATCATGCGAGAAAACAAAACTGTAATAATTTTGTGTGCATAGGAAAATGGCTCTGATAACATTCACAGAAGCTTTAAATCCCTACATCAGTTTATTCCTGCTTTGATGTCTCATGCAGTTGCATATCCATATCTGGCCTTAGTGCAGATTTGATTTCCACTAATAATGCACTCCACTGAAGGTTAGACTTAAAAATGCCTTTGGGTTCAAAAGGCTGAAATGCCTTAATAGTACATACATCGGCCCCAAGAAGAAACCTCAATATATTTTGAATATCACAGTAGTGCTTTCAGAGCAGCACAGGATGACTGGTTATTACTGGTGCTTTCAAGAGATCTCCTACGGTCCAAACTGGTGACTAAAAGTTCACTGTGCACATTGTTGTCCAAAACCAGCTCAAAGGTAGGTTCTGCTCCAAAAAGCTGAGATGAGAAGCAGTTTTGTGTCCAGGCTATATGACAGTGTTGAACAAAGAGGTCTTTCCTTGGAGAATAGGACTCTCCTGACATGCATTGATCCCAAAGTCAGGGGCCTGGGTTCCCTGCAAAGTCTGCAGAGAGAAAAACTCCTTCAGAGCCTCCTTTACTGACTGATCCCTTGCCCATTAACTTCCTTAAATATAGGCAGTGAGACACACACCTGTGACCATACCCTTTTCAGGTGAATGAAGTTCTTGTATCATGCTTATTTAGTAAGGATATTGTCTATCAGGTTTCAGGACCTGTAGCTGATGCTGTAGGACAAAAAATAATAATGAAAGGATACAGAGTACGTAACACCTGAAATGTCAGTATTATCTCTGGATGCCAGAAGGAAAGCACTTACTGGGATTATTCTCTTATTATTTCACCATTAGAGATTTTAATTAAAATGCAAGCCCTGACTGAGCTGGGCACTGCTGACATACAGTCTCCAACCAAGAAAAGCTATGATTTTAGGTGCTATTGTGTTAAGAAGGGTTATGCTGTGTTTGACTGGATCTTACTAAAGTCAGAAGGATGAAAAATGGGAGAAAATTTTGGTACCAGTGCTGGGGAGCCTTGTTCATCTGCCTCACTGCCCCCAAATGAAGCAAGACTTCCTTCTTGGGGAAGGGAGAGAGTCAGGCAGTTCTCGATGGCAAGAGATTTCGTCCTCCGGCAAAATCCAGGATCTTTCGCTGGCCCTGGGAACGATGCAGTATCTCAATGTGGAGAGCGTGAATGAGGCCACATGGTAAATGTCATGGGAGCTGCGGGTCTGCTCGGCAGCGGGTGCGAAAAGCAAGAGTGAGGACAGTGGTGCTGAAAGCAGATCCTGTGAATGAGGTGTGACTGAAGCGCCGGGTGGCCCCATGGCAGCCTCCTGCTATTTAATGGGACACTGGGGAGATGCGCGTGGCTTTTAGCGGCATCGGTGGCGTTCTCATTCTTTCGCAAGCTCAAGAGGGAGGGAGAAAGCTCTGCATTATTTTGCTCACTGACTTCTAGCGGCAAACACTTTTTTCAGGCTTTTTCTCCAAAAGCTGTTTTTGCTGACCTCATTTGGCCCTGCTTGCCAATTTATTGGCCTGCTGGCAAATAAAGAGCTGACATGTCCATCAGTCTGCTAGGCTTATTTGGAGCTATTCTTGGTGCAAATCCAATAAAATTCTGAATCTTCTTTTTTTTTCCTCACTGTTATAAAGTGGAAATTATGTTTTTGAAATAATTTTTGAATCACAGGTTTTGCTTAAGTGCTGTACTCCTGCGTTATAATGAGATGAATCCTCAGTCACTAAGGGAAAGTTTCTTCAAACCTGATCTGTTCTGTCTCTTGCCAGGATGTCAAAGGAACCAGAGTCAACATCCTTCTCAAGTAAGTCTAATTTTTTAATGTCATGCCTTCTCTAAGGAGAGCTCCATACAACCTTGTGACAGTTTCAACTCTGAATAAGAGCCAGTGAGAAATTTCTGACTTGAATTTTTTTTAAACACTTATTCATTGAAACTCAGATGTTTTGGGAATAAAAATGGAAAAATAAAGCCAAGGGAAAAAAAAAAGACAATCAAGCTGTTTCTGTTGAACTTCTTATTTCAAAATTTAAAAGGAAAGCTTTCAGGAGGCATCATTTTGATCTTTCTTTTTCAAAAGACACATTAAAATGAAAGCACTTTTCATTTGAGCTGTTTAACCCCAGTAGTTCCTAAATATCTAAACCATTTCTGAAAATTAATCCAGATCCTTGAAAGGACCCAAGTGCTTCTCTGTCTTTTAGGAGAAGACACATGCATCAGGCTTCTGCCTAGCAGGGCTTCAGCGATGTCTGCCTATAAGTCACCCACTGAACACGAGTTTGAGCCCTGGTTTGTTATACCCCAGAATAATGCCCTAATAACAACTCCACATATGTTTCTGCTCTGCTCGAGAGCTCTCTACACAAGACAGGACTGGTTGTGTACATGGGTTGTGCCCAACAGGATCTGGTCCTAGGGCAGAAAAGAGGTGCTAAGGTGACATCAGATGAGATGTCTGTCATCCAGAGAAAAAGGTGGATCAGGGAGCAAAGAAGTGAAGATCATGTGTGGTGTATGAGGCTTGGCAGGACCTATTTTAGGTAAGAACTCCTCAAAGCTGATACAAAACAGTTCAGTATTTCCCAGAGCCAGGAGTCCCACTGTTGTTTTCAGTGAGCAACCCTTGGTTGAGCTGCACACCAGTCCTCTCCTGCTCTCCCATGACATGGGCACATGTCTGAAGCTTCTGTTTATAATTTTTTCATTTTGCTTTTCAGATTTAGGAAATGCAAGAGCAAAAGCAGAAATGCTCCAACAAATATTTAATTCACCTTGGAAAAGAAAAGGCAAAAAGACCACCACCAAAACACTAAATTGGAGTTATAGGAATAAATAAAGTAGCTCTACAGACATTGCAGTCAGCTACAGAAAGTGCTGGTGGTGGGACAGTCTGACAACGTGGAGTCCGGGGGTGGGAGCTGCGGTAGAAGAGAAGGTCATTTTGTCAAGGCGGGGGAGCGATGACTATTTACACCAGCTGAGGATCTCACTGCAAACAGACACCACGGCGATGCTAAAGGTCACAGAGGGCACTCACGAGGCCTGCTGGATGGAAACACTTTTCTTTCCACTACTTGCTGAAGTAGAAAGTGAAAAAGAGAAATGAAGCCTGTTTTCTCTCAACTCTGTAAATCTGCTGCACACTCCATCCTCCTTGAACCCCATGCTCTGCCGATCCTCTCATGAGCTGTGATCTCTTGCTTTGCTTGCATTAAATGTATGAAGAGTGTGGCATGAGCAGCAGTTTGAAATGGATGCTGAAAGGCACAGCACGTGACGGCTTACCTCTCAGATGGAGCACGTAGCATTTGGAAAGGGGAGGTGGAGCTGAAGCCGGGAGCGCTGTGCCCTCTCCTTTGCAGCTCTGAGCTGGTGCTGAGTGATGGTGAGGAAGGATCTTAGCTGTGAAGATTGGCAGGGTTTACCAGCTCACATTCAAGTGCACCAACGCCAGGCGACTTTTCCCTGCACGAGGCTGATTTCATCTGTGCATTTCCAAATATGCCATCCAGGCGAGCTCTTTCACTCACCTAAGAGAAAGGTTCCAGTCAAAACCCCGGCTGTGAGTGCAGCCAGGACGCACAGGTGTGGGTTTACAAGGAGAGAGAAAAGAAGGGGGCTTTAGGTCCTCATTAGTCTCCAGCTCCTTTCCTTCATGGCTAAAGTTCTTGTGCTCCCAGCCCAGCTGTGTGGCTTTTCTCCTCAGCAGTGCTGTGAGAGAAAGAGATGGTGAGCAAACTGAGCATGGGGACAAGCCCAATGCATGATGTGATAATGTTAGGAAGAGAGGGGCTCAGCCCAATCCAGTGACACTGGGGCTTCTTGCCCTGTTTAGCCAAAATATCAAGGCCTGACACTTACTTGCTCCCCAGAATAGTCCTTTCCTTGGCTCTGGGCTAGGATATCAGCTTGTCTATTTGTAGCCTCCCAAGCAGCTTGTCTCCCCATCAACTGGAGGTGCTACGATTGTCATGTTCCTGTCTCAAGATTTCAGCTTCTTTCTTGGCTCAATGTCTCTGGTGCCAGAAGCAGCCAGTACTATACTGATGCCTTATGGGGTCCAGCATTAAAAGAGAAACTCCTACCAGGCCTATTTTTCTCTATCTTTTCTGACCTGCCAAGGGTGATATCTCCTCCCCTCTTGTCATCTTCCAAAATGCACATGAGCTATCTTAAGTCAATACCTAAAGTTTCATGCAAGTTTCTCAAAATATTTAGCTGTCTAACTCTTCCTTTGATGCTCTTTCACTTGACTGAGCTCCTGGCTGCTTTGTACCACAGCATTGCTTTGCATTGCAGCTATGCTGCACTGTGCCTTATTATGTCTGAGAATTCAGACTTATTTTATTGTAATTCCTTAGAAAGATGACTTTTTGCATCTGGACTTAATGTGGGGGGTGGGATGAAGACTGGACCTCTTCCTCTGCTGAAGAAAACAGGCTGTGGTCAATGACCGCTGACCAAACGAGGAGTTAGCTCTTCTCTACCCTGCCTCTTATGCAGCTATTCCTACTGAAGGAATATTTTCTGTAGACATCTTGCTGGCATGGGAGAAAGGGGCCAGGACCACAAGAGCTGCAGCCCAAACCCCTGTCACTGAATAATACACCAAATATTGCTCATGACACCTTTGAAGTTGATCCCAAGGTACCTGACTACTGCAGACAACTCAGAGTGCAAAACATGGCGGGGAGCAGGGCAAGGGAAGGTGCTTGTGTCTGGCTTTCCTCCTTATTTATGTGCATGAGCAACACTTTGAGAAAGGATGATTTGGGCATTTTTCATCTCTGTGCTTTGCCAGAGCAGCACCAAAAAGGAATTTTCTTTATTCTTTAGTTGCATCCCCTCACATTTTACACCAAAAAATGCCCATGCATTCTCCTGGGTGAACAAGTAGTTTTGGTCTGTTACTTATGAGTATGGGAGAGGAAAAAAAAAAAGGAAAAAAGAGAAAAAAATAAAGCTATAAAATGCACTTAGTTTCTTTGGTTAGCACCGTCACTGAAAAATGTGCTGCTTTTTTTCATTCTTTTTCAGGTTACAGAACGATTTCTGTGTTACAATGGAGTCAGTTCACAGTACTAAGCTCCAGAGTTGTGGTTAATTAGTAGTCAGTTTAGGAAATTATGCTATCATTACCTCATCTTTTCTTAGCTTAACAGCTTTCCTCCTCTTCTACCTCCCCCCTATTCCCCATCCCGTCCAACCTCCTGTCCAGGGATATTATTTTTCTTAATGACATCTATGTCACACATACAAACTCAAATCCCCTGAAAACACCTCAGCACCTCAGATCTCCAGTAGTTTGAAAACCCTTGTGAATTAACTTCTTTTTGGCATGGAAGCTGACCAAAGAAAACCAAACCCAAACAAAAAATACCTTGTTCTTCACTTTCCCCTCACTGTGCTGGTTTTACATTGGCTCTTGCCCATGCAGCTCCATACCAGGCACCAAGTCTGATGCTTGGCTGACTTCCACCTACCCCATGTTTGTTGATGATGAGCACTCTTGCTTCCACCCTCTGACATCCTTCCCCATGCAGAAAGCAAAGGGAAGAGCAAGATCCCATCAACAAGAGGTGGCAAGGTGCAGAATTAAAAAGAAAAACCATTGAGATAAAAATCTCAATTTAAAAGGGGATTTTCTAGTGGCATACTTTGAAAGCAGGAACTTACTATTAATGGCAGAGAAGGAAGGGAGATGGGAGCTCAGAGATGAAGACCTTGGTTTTACTGGTCTTCTGTTGAACTTTGCATTTACCCAGAGGCCTTTACTGGATCTACATAGTGTGTCAGGATGAAAACCTAAGGTAGATTGCATGGGAGAAGCACTCATCTACCAAGTTTTGGCCCAGAATAATTGCAAATGGGTCTTCTGTTTCTTGCCTTCCATTTACCTATCAGTGATAGGGTCATTTTAGTTGTTTGTCCTCCTTAATGTGTTGGAGGTCCATGCTGTCACATATGGTGAGACCCAGCCACCTCAGGGAAAGGTGGCTGAGGTGGAAACCTCTGGAGTACAAGCTCTGAGCTGCCGAAGCTTGAGCTGAAGCTCTGAATCACCTTGTCATTGTGGCCACATACACATCCTCTGTAATTGAGCATGAACAAACATATGCATCACCCACTCACCACCTGGTTGCTCTTGCTGTGCAAAATATAAACATTTCACCAATGTTTCATTCCCCTTTTCTACCTTGGTTGTGTTTTTAAAATTCCCTCCATCTTGTTCTCTCATACCACACAATGAGCATGAGGTCATCTCTGTTTTCTTGTCCAAGAGGGACTAGATCTGGATCGTGACCTTCAAAATAGCGCCTCACATGGTCTCTACTGATCTCTTCTCCTACCCTATGCCCATTCCCCCCTTTGTGCCATGTTCACACCTCAGACATTTGCAGACTGGGTGGGGCTGGCTCATAACTTACTCATTTTTCTCACTGAGCTGCTCACGGGTTTTTTTGCGGCTTTTGGCAGCTCTAAAACCTCCTGCTGCTCTTCTCTGCACTCCTCCTACTCAACATGGATATGAGGGGTCTGGAAATGCATGTGATAATCCACACACAGCGTCCCTGCAGCTTGCAGGAGAAGGACTTTTACTCCCTAATGGTGATCACAGTATTGAGACAGGCCAAAATCACCCAGCCTTTTGCCATATCACATTTCAAGGCAGAACTATCTGTTGCCTCTCAGGCAGTCTTTAGGCTAGGGAAATGGGTTGTGTCTGAAAATAAATAAATGCATTACTGAATTTTAAACAGGACTTTGCACTGAGGATAAATCAAGCTTCAAATCATATGAGCTAGTTGTAGCCAGCACCAGTGGTGGGGTATGTGGGAAAGGCTAATACATGAATTTCTTCCATACACCCAGCACTAATTCCCATTGAAAATTGCATGAGTTGAAACACGTTAAAATTTTTCTGGTAGTGCTGTGTGTCTCATTGAACATCTTCTCTCCCCAGGTTTGTCCTCACTGAACAGTATATTTCAAAGGTTTTTATCAGTCATTGTGTTTGTTTCTGTTTTCCCAGGAGGAATCTCCTTTCCATCACTGCTGCCCAGGTAGTGCATCTCCCAGGGCAGCTTTCTGCTGTAGCTCAGTCCCTAGTTGTGGGTCAGGGTGATGATGGTCCCACAAAGAGGACTTGTGGGTCTCCATGAGGAGAAGTGGGAAGAACGATGTTTCCAGGAGATCTACACCACTCTACTTGTCCGGAAAGGCATTGGAATCATCTATCCAGCTCCTACACCCACCTATCATTTTATTTTCTGTGGATGTCAGGCTTTTTGGGTCCTTTGGTGGCTGAAGAGCCCAGGGCTTCATCCTGGTTGATTCCCTGGCTTCATTTTATAGTGATTTTCAGAATTTCTCTACCACCATGTGATTACTACCAGGGTGGGATGGTGAAAGCCAAAGGCAACACTTTAGCTCTGCAGAGTAAGTGACCTTAACCAAGAAGAAGACCTCCTCCTTTCCCTGTTTGCTGAGAAGGGACAAACCGTAAGAGTCTCAGCCAGACCAGAGGCACACTGAGGTGGCTGGGACCTGGGCCAGGAGCCAGCTCCAGAGCGCAGTTGGAGCTGGAGGCAATGTCCAGACATGTGGGCATCTCTTCTGCTAACACACCTGGGTCTGCTGCATCCAACACGCCCTGGGGACACGGCTGAAAGCTACTGGGAATAGACTAGCTCTGTAACTAGTCTAAGGTTCATTTCAAAAGCCTTAATTTGGTGGGGTAAGTTGCTCAATAACATTCAGAAGATGTTTGCTTCTGTCTTGATCTGTCCATAAGGAAAATGGATTTATGCTGGTCATTCACTGAAGTTAAACAGGCTCAGCTTTTGTGCTGTAGGCAAACCTCTTGGGTCCTTTTCCTTCTGTCTGTCTGCATTCTCCCTCTTACCTCTTGCAATAGCATCAAAAGCTTCAAATGCTTCAAACTTTGGCATCCCGATGCAAAGAAGAGCTATTTATTTTTTCTCTGTTCAACACAGGAATCTCTTCTGGGGGCAGCTACCTTTTAAGACTTTGATTTAAGGGATACTGCACTGCGGTCTCAGCTTATTTCTTACACAGCTGGGTGCATTTCAGGGGCGGTGTGCATCAGTGCTTTGAACAACACTTGACTCCTCAGATAGCCACACTGAAGTCAAAGGACATCTTCGCTGAGTGAGGTGTTATTTCCAGGGGGACAGACACATCTGCACCCTGACTCAGCCTACTTTGTTTTAAATCCCTTATAAATTCTTAGCTGCTGGAATGAGCTTATCATCTGAGGATCTACTCTGTTTTTTTTCTTTTTTTTTTCTTTCTTCTTTTTTTTTTTCCTCTTCAGTGTAAGTTGTTTTTAATCTTTGTGGCTGTGTGGAAACTGGAAAAAATTAACCCTAGCCACAGAAGGCAAATTAAAAGATCTTTGAATTTTACATTTTGCCTTAGGACTCCTAGGTAGGCTTGCAATTTTTAACACCTGACAGCTACACCTTGCAGACAAACAGCTTAAAGCACAGATGCCCAGTCCCCTGAGTGAGTCTAAGGCCTGAGGTTTGCAATGTACAGCTCTTTCTACCCATGCTCTGAGGGCGAATTTTAAATGAGTTTAGTTAAATCAGAGAAAAGTCTCCCCTGTCGGAGACATTAATAATCTGAAGTAAGTGTCTAGGCTGACTCTGTCTCATTCATTTAATTGAACTTCTTGATAAGATGCCCAAATTAGGCTGACATGGTGCAAACACCGTCCCTTAGGTTGCTTCTCACTGTTTTCCCGGTGTCACCGGTGGTCATATATAAACATGACATAACTTGCTTGCCTCTATCAGCCAATATTATTGCAAGATTGGTAAAAAAAAGTAAAGAAAAAGAAGGTGACATTAAAACAGCTGGAAAAAAATCTCAAGAGACCTGTCAATCAAGAAAGATATTTACTGAAGCTTCTATTGACCCGTATATGTTCTTATCTAGAAACCTTTATCTTCTAAGACAATGTTGACTAACAGCTTTTCCTTTACTCTTGTTTCTATCTTAAAAGAATAACAAATAAGCTTAATTCTTCACAAAATCTTTAGCAAATGCCTTTTAAGCCTAACACAATGGTAGTTATTTTAAGAAGGATGGCTAAGCACTGCAACACTTTTCTATTTTTCTGTCTTCGTTTTTCATATTGGAGCACTTAATCACAGTTAATCTTTGCGCACAAGGAAGACACATTAACTTTGTTTGCACAGGACTGATATAAAAGCTTTCAACTCCTCTGTTCCTGTATTCATCTCCTTGGTAAGCTTTACCATTTTAAATAACAGATAAAGGGAATGCTGGAGATTCGATGATACAGTCTATCCTTGCTCAAGTAACTGCGGGGACTAGACACTGTAAGCAAACTTACAGCCTAACTGATGAGCCAGCCAAAGCTGAGCATCTGCAAATCCCACTGGGAGGTTTGAGCCGATGAAAAGTGCATCATTTGTAAGGATGCAAGAAAAAAAACAGAGACCTAAGAAGATGCCAATGCTTAGGATGAGTGAAATGAGACCACAACCGGGGGTTTCAGATGGCCCTGCTCTCTGCAGACACAAGCTTCGTTGCCAGCGTCGTAGCCACCTCCTGACATTTGCCTGATTGTCCCCTCTCTGTGTTTTACTTCAAAGGATACAGTAATGGCTTGCTAAAGAGTCTTGTTTTGATAGGGTTATATTCTCCAAGGCTGTGAAACTGAGGACTAAATCTCAGCTTCACTGAAGTCAGTGAGCCTGAAATGAATAGAATTTCTTTTGGACTGACTCCGAATTTTGCTGTTGAGGGTAATAGCAATTTAAAAGGCTTTTATGGCCTCTTTACTCTGTCAGAGCAATAAAAGGGGGCTTAGTCCTTGGTTACACCCAAAAGTTGCCCTGCTTAATTATCTTGGAATAGTTAAAGTAATAAAACCCTTTGCCTGCTCCCTGCCTCCCTCACACCTACCGGAGCAGATCTGCAGGTATAAATGTAGCAGTGTGGGATATGAAGGGAATTAGACTACAGTGGCTTGTGGGTGTTGGCTGGAAGGAGACAGCTGTATGTTAATTCATTAAGTGAGACCTTGTTCCTGGGATTTATTTTTTTCCCTGTCTTATTATATAGGTATGAACTTAAACTACTGAACTCAGGAGAAATTCTAGGCTCTTGGGGATGGATGAATGCCATGGCCACATCATGATCCTAGATCAGTGAGAGACTCACATGTGCATGGAAACCCATGTGCATGTAATTGCATAGGAAAGAACCCCGGACATGTGGACCAAAGGGTTGTCAGCTGGGAATCAAGCCATTTCCTTGGCTTTCTTTAGGGAAATCAGCAAGTAAAAAGAAACAGGAGCTGGAGAGAAAAGATCCCACGGCAACTTCAGTAGATGTTAAAACACAACTAGAGATCCTCCTTTGCTGACTCTTGTCAATTCTGCATCCTGTTTTGTGTTTGCAAGGATCCAGCAAAACACAAGTAGTAGATGTTGCTTCAAACTATCTCTGTCCAGACAGAGGGAGCTATTCACAGAGACCAGGCTGAAAAACTTTGTGCATACCTTGGCCAGGAACCATTTCAGTTTGCTGTGAAGTGCTGCAGTATAAATAAATATATATGTGCAAACAAATGCATAAAGAACATTTGTTTGGTGGTCAGAAGAAGCAAAGCTGTCCTTGCCCTTTCATCCCAAGATGAGAGGACATTAGATCAAACTGATAAGCATGTAGACTGTTGGCTAGGTTTTTTTGTTTGGGTTTTTTTTTTTCTTTTTGTCTTTCTGTTATGTTTCAGTTGTGCTATTTCATCTTAACAGCAGTTAAGTACAAGAGGGCTACGTAACCAATGTACTAACCAGCCATCCGGTAGACACAGAGGCCTGAGACTCCGCAGGTTACACTCAAAGGACATGCCTGTAACAATAAATAGAGCATGGCCCTGAGGGTGAATGGCACAAAATGACTCAGTCAGAGACTTTCTGTCCCCTGTTGCCAAACAGTTTTGCCTCCTCTGCACTGTTCACTTTCTACACATGTGTGCTGAGTGTCCTTTGAAGTGCTCTAGGACATATTGTCTTGCCTCTTGATGCTGCTTAGATGACCATAGGTCTTCCGTAGATGCTGAAACATACCTAGCAATCTAGTGCAAATGTTATGAATACCCTAAGGTTTCACTTCTAGGTTCCAGGTGTTGGTACGTAGACAACTGGATGAAGCTTCTAGAAAATACAGTCACTACCATCAAGAAAACTGGTTGGTGGGCCAAATAGAAGCGTCTGCTTTAAGGTCAGCTGAGTAAATTTTTAGAAGCCACTGACAAACTTGCTAGGTCCCCACCAACCACAGTGGGAATTTGCAAGTCAACTCATAAACACCTGAATTTGGATTCCTTAATCTGTGAACTAAATCTCATTCCAAATTCCTACTTGAATGTCTAATACCACTTGAAATGCATAAGCTTGTTCATGGATCTGATCCTGGGTATCTAAGGCTCTATATCTTACCTGCTTTGTAACAATGAAAGAGTAAATATCAGAAAAAAATCCTTCTAGTGGAGTACAGATAAGGCAGAGAAACCCATTTTTTTTGCTATATTCCTTTTTACAGAGTGCCCTGTTTTGCTCCTCTAGAACAGGCAACTTTCTCTCCTGGGGAAGTTGGTAGTTGTAAAGAGATTTTTATTGCAGATACGCTCATTTCTAGCTCCCTAACCTAATGATTGCAGTGTGTGTGTCAATTGGTTCTCATTGGCTTTGCTAGGAAAAACCGAAACAAGCTCCTTGGGGTTTTTTCAGATTCCCAAAGGAAGTTTTAGTTCATTGGCTGTGGGTATCATCCTACAGTATCTGAATACTGGTGCTACTGGTTGGGTCTTGGAAGGGATTCAAAGGCAGCACTGTACAAGAGAACTTCACAGGTCTTGGCATGTTAGATAGTGTTGGGTAGTGGGGTTGCTTAATAAAGCAGTTCAGTTCAAAGTGAAGGTAGTGAGAGTGTAGGCTCATAGATCATAACACACATGCTGGCCCAGAAATGCCAGGGTATTTCTGTTGTCATTAAAACATGCAGGTACATGAATTATTGGTAGAACTAACCATCTTGTGTTGCCTGAGCACAGAGCCAATAGAGGCAAAACACTTCCAATTTTCAGGGAGTTTGAATGCTTTGGCAAATTGTTTAGCTTGGATGTTACTGAAAGCCTTATTAATTTAATTAATTTTCCAGTGTACTGGCAACAGGTTTAGGAGCTTATCTGTGCTCAGACCCCCTCCATGATAGGTGTTTTTCAGGTCCCACACATTGAATTTTGGAAGCAACTTCAAGAATTATGTACCTGATGGATGGATGGTACTTGTCTAAGTCAGGCAAGACGTGGGTGGGCTCTTTCTCAGCTGCCTTGCACAGCCAATTGTTGCTAGCACCCCTCACAGCCCACCTGCCAGCCCAGGGCTGGGTTTTCAATAGAGCACGATAAGGATTTTACCGTAAAATCTGGATGCCCTAGATTCAGAATATCATTAAAGGAGTCTCAGTTCTTAGGGGATGAGTTGTTCAGCGAGGGACAGGCAGAGGCTCTGGGTGCCGTATTCAGACCGTCTTCTGTATGTGTATATATGCCTCAGGACAAGAAACCAACTAGTGATTCACATTACCCTGATCTTCACACCATGAACCATCAGTACTGTGAACTGCCTAGAGCACCCAAATTAGGCATCCCAGCACAAGTTTGGAGATTATCAGGACTATTTTCAAGTTCTGTGGCACTTGAAAATGAGGACCGTGATTAAAAGACCGAATTTGTTTTTCAGAGGGAAGCAGGGAGGACTTGGTCTTCCCCCTGACATTATAATCACCTTTCTCTACTTTGGGATGTTCGTGAGATAGAAAACCTTTCTAATTTTTTGTGCATGGTAAGAAACTCCCTCCAATGAAAAAATCATTTATCTTTCATCATAGATCATTTACATCTATCTCACTACCAGCCCAGGAATGCTGGTCTAAACAGAGACAATCACAAAAAACAGACAGGTAGACAGGGTGAGTAGCAATGTGGGCTTCATTTTAGACATCAAAGTCGTCGTTAACTGAGCAGTTCTATTTCAATGCACTTTCACAGAATGAGATAGGCAAAGGCTGGAGGTTTTGTGTTGATGAGTAAGTAAAATTTTCATTTCTAAAATGATTTGTCTTAAATGAGTTGCTTAAGGTTCTGTTTATAGTCTTGGGGTGCTGGAGTACTCTCACACCTTGGCTGGTAGCATCTACCCTCAGAATCTTGAGGGAATAGCATCTGGCCATGTGTTTTTTCCTCCGGTAACTTATCACCTCTTACTTCCCAAAACAGTGCAGTGTCTTTTCTGAGATCTGTGTTACAAAGAGCAACTTTAAGTCTCACAACCTTAGGCCCTCTTGGCCACAGGACAAAATCCTAAATGGCAAGACTAAATGTTTTCTTTTTATTTTTTAGTTAATGTTTACAGGACTTTTTATTCAGTGGGCATTAAGGCTTGAATTTGTGTAGTAACTCAGGGCTTGATAACTAAGGAGACTGGGTATTGTCAAAAGTGAGAAGATGAAGAAGGTAGGACACGATGGGGGGAGAGAGGGGATGCTCACGGTAAGGCAGTTGAATGTAGTTCTGGAAAACGGGGTTTTGCCACAGAATTTCCTATGTGGCACTTTTCCCACCTGGGAAAATGTAACTAGCCCCATCTGGGACTAATTAGTCACCTGCTGAAGGAAAACAGGAACTATAAATGGATTTAAGAGTGCTGCCCTCTCTTGCTGTAACATACATCCAGTGATGACTGCAGACCCACTATGCGGAATGGGGAGAACAGCTTGCAAGAAACACTTTTGCCTTTGTTTATCCTTGGTGGCCTCAAGGAATGGAGCAAACCAGCCTGGGGCAACAGCCAGGCTGCCTTTTTCCTCTACTTTACTCTCTGATGCTCATTTCTGCCAGTGCAAGTATCCTGCATCTCTCATGTCGCTCAGTCTCCTGAATGTCATAGGAGACATTTTCAGAGCACCAACTTCTGCAATTCCTGGAGAAAAGCTGTTTTCTTTTTTTTCAAAGAGCCTATGTCCACCTCTCTGAGTGGTGATGAGTGTGATGACACGGCCTCCTAAATGCTCTGGATTAGAAAGCAAATAAAGAAGAATACAGAATTGGTCCTTAGTAAAATCTCATGTTGTCCTGAAGGTAATCTGAGAGCCTGCAGAGATGGATTCCCCCTTTCTGAGTGTTTGATATAATCACCATCATCTCAAAGTCTTTCTATTTGAAATTGTAACACGATCTTGAGTTGTATGTTGATTATTTTATGGACAGAAAAGAACTCAGATCAGATGTGTCGAGCCTTGTACGTTGAACACAAACCTCACAATACATCTGAGAAGAATGGGTACTGAGGGGAAGAGCAGCGTGTTAGAGCTAAAGGTGGCAAACAGTAGATAACTTGGGAAAAAAGCTCAGAATAATCATGTAGTGATACCTCCTCAAACACCCTCCCAGGTGTCAGCGATTTGCGTCTGAACCAGAGAGGCTGCCCTTGTATTCAGTAGCCCTTGGTTTTTTCTTCTTCTATGAACTTTTCTAGCTGCTCATTGGACCTGGGTAAGCTATCAGCAAGTGTCTGTCACTCTCGTCTCTGGAGACTAACACTGCAGCTTCTGTCCTGCTGTGTATTTTCACCCGCCAGGTGCTTCTGGTAGGGCTGGTCTGGTGTGCATGAAGCAACAGCCTTGAATATGAGGAATCACAGCAGTGGGAGAGGCTTTACTGCACTGGGATAAATCACCTGGCAGCGCCCTGTATTCAGAAGAGATTGGTTTGAAGATATTTTCCCGACCACACCTCAGATATGGAAGACCTGGCCTATGGGATGTCTTTCTGGACGTCAGCAGCACAGCAACTGTTACAGAGTTTCACATTGCATTTATTTAACACCCCTGTTTAGGTGGACAATATGAAGCTCGATAGAGACATGATTCTTAGCTCTGCAATAGGTGACAACGGACTTTTGTCCTCTCTACTGCTCCACCCACTGCTAACCCCAACTGTGGCCATGCTGCTTCCAGGGCTGGTGTAATGTGAACTAGACAGCCATTTGGACTCTGAAAAAAACCTGTTTTTTTAAAAAAAACCAACGCTGTCTGCCCCATGCCTCTTCTCCTGCCAAAAACGGTACCAAAGCAGGAATGAGGAGTGAGGGATGTGGATGCAAATAAGGGTGGCTGCTGCCCCTAAGAAAACATGTGTGGAATCACAAAGTTGTGTCTTTAAGAATTTGGAAGACTCTCTCAAAACACTCCCTCCATGTAACCCTACACCTCTCTCACCTCCTCATCTTCATGTATGCCCAACAGGAGATCAGTGTTGACCCCAGAGATGCACAGACCTATGCAGAGTGATAATACCAAAGAGGTATTTTCACCCCTGAAGGGTCTTCCTTATATGTATGCCTCACCTCACTGCAGTTAAAGCAGCTGAGAAACTCTGCCCAGATCTGGAGGCATTCCCACCGCCTCTCCCACCTACCCACCACCTTGAGCATCCCTTGTGCCCTGACCAGCAAAACGTCTTGCTGAGAAAGGTGGGGGAGAAAGCTGAGGTGTCATCAGGAAGGCTCTGCACTGATCTTCCCTCTTGCAAACCCAAATGAAAGGCAAACAGTACTTCCTAAAACAACCTCTGAGAAGAATGGGTTAACCTGGGAGGTAGCAAAAGCCACATGAGAACTACACAGGTGCAGCAACAGTTTTTATTTGGTAAATATCACCTCCACAGCCCAATAGGAGGCTCATGAAAGAAGATGCCTCTTCTGCAACTAGGAAGAGTGTGGTTAGGAGCACTTGCCGAGCTAATAAAGGCTGTTGAAGCTTCAGCTTCCGTTGGTGGTTAACCCTGTGACATCGCTTCGCTCCTGTGAAAACAGCACCTGACTGATACACAGTTTAATTGTGTGTGATATAAACACATTTTTATCACATTAGCCTGCCTCTAAGCATGCAACCGAAAGGTGCTTTTGACTCGAGCAGGGGTAATTTGCACATAACAAGACAGGGCTGTGCGCCGCTGCTTGGGTTGGCACGGGTAATCAGGGCTGCCTTTGCCCACTGAGCAACTGCTGGAGTGGGTGCAGGGCAGAGAGCTGTGATGCGATAGGAAAATAATCACCCCTGTGGTTAAAAACCAAAGCACGCCGACCTATTTCCTAGCAAAAGTATTAAATTTTGTACTTGGATGCTTTTCTCTGTCTCTGAAGGAGGAGTGCTTGGATCTGATGGCTGAGATATGCAGCCATCGGTTCACCTGAGATAAAGGCTGGACCTTGAATTTGTGGTCGCCTTCGTCTGCAACACTCACGTTTCCTCCAGGCCAAGACTTTACAGGGAAATTCAAGCTGCAGAGCAGGATGGACCTCTGAGCTGATATCTACATTAGGAACTTTTTGCACCACCAGCCCAGAGCTCTTTTGTACCCACAGGACGGACTTTTGAGCAGTCAGAAATATAACAGCAAATGTTCCCCACACCTCGTGTCCCTACTCTAACGCTTCTTTACCAGCTCAAGGGCTAATATTTTCCCTGTTTTCCTCCAGGAGTAAATAATGTCAAAATTGGAGGAGGATGTTACATGGATCTGGGCTTACTCTACCCTGTAGTAATGTGCAGACTCATCATCACATCCTCTCCTGAGCTGGGAATGGCTGTTCTATCTCTACCCAAGTATCTACGTAAGAGGTTTGTCAGGTTCAATTTATCTCTATTTTCTCCATCCCTAAGCACTATTAAACTGTATTTCAGATACTGAGGGAGATGAGGGAAAGGAGTCGTCAATGGAAGTCAACTTCACATATAGAAACTGTACTTCAGGGTAAAATATGTATATTTTTTTCCTTCAGAATTTTGTCTGCAAAGCATCACACACACCCCCACAGCTCTGTAGGCACACTACAATCTTAATATTGCTTTGGTTCATGTTTCACTCACTCCACATCAGCAAAGCAGTGTGTACAGAGTTGCAGCCCACTTCCAGGCTGGTAAACAGCTCCCTGGAGATCTTCCTTCATCTGGGCCAGCTCTGCTCTGCAGAGGTCCAAGACAAAGTGATGAGGTTTAAGCCTACACCTGTGGCAACCCAGCAGGCATCTTCTCCTTACTTCACTAAGGCAGGATTGGGCCAAGGCTGTCATATGCTGCAGCAGATCAAGACTGATCCTACTTGGCTTTCATTCCTCCCAACTTCACCACAATGCCTCCATCCATCGGCTGTGACAAACACCCTTTCCCCACCCCTACTTCCTCTCTCCTCTGTCTTCCTCTCCTGTTTGACCTCCTTTGCACAGCTGGGCTCGTCACAATGCTGATTTCTTCAGGCATTAATTTATGAATGGTACAAGCAGTGCTTTGGAAATTTACCCCTTCGTGCCAACTTCCTGCTATGTGGAACACCTGCATTTAACAGCAGAGAAAGAAAACAACCACCACAGTAAAACTTAGGTAAAACTGGTTTCAATTAGGAACTTTAATTGAAATGAAACCAAAAGAAAACAAAATGGGATCTTTGCTTATATGAGCTCTCCTCTTTCCCCCCACCTCTCTTTTCATTCCCTCCAGCCTATGTGATGTATCATATCTCTTCAATTCACACCCAGGCACTCAGCATCACCATAAGTGGGTCTAGTCTCCGAATCTGTGCCATCTTTCTCATTTGCTGTCCTCACAGGATGAGGCAAAATCTCAGCCACAGACTCTTATGGCTGCAATGGACCTTCAGACCATTTGGGACAACTTCTATATCCCAGGCTGATGTTTCACAACCAGTTACACTCACACCAAGTCCAG
>NW_010181928.1:0-17504 GCF_000695765.1 Mesitornis unicolor
TGCAGGACCCGTGTGTTCCCCCTCGGGCTATAAGAAGGCGGATGATGAGATGTCCGGAGCCACGTCCTCGGCGGATCTGGACGAGGCACCAGCCCGCACCATTTACTTGAACCAGCCCCAGCAGAGCAAGTTCCGCGACAACTGGGTCAGGTACGGAGCAATTCCTGCTTCTCCCCTTCCAGGCGGTAACCTGCACACCTCGCAGCTGTGGACAGGGAGGGCTCCCGATTTCTCTCTCTGATTCCCGTCCCTGCGTAGACCCTATATAATGCAGTAAGTTGTGTCTCTACCGAGGTAACCGGGCTTGTTGTCTGGAGTGGTACCGGAGTCTGGGTAGCCATAAAGGGGAGAAGTGGGAAGGAGGGACCTAGCAGCAGCAAGGGCTGAGGTTTTTGTATTAACAGTAGTGAGAGCAGGGGAGCTTGTAGAGCTCCATAGTAAGATGTGTGGAAAGGTCTTCACTTCAGTAGGTCCTCCTTCGGTAGGACCTAGGACCACTGAATTTTGGAATAACGGGACCTAATCTAGTATTCCTGCTCACATGGGCTAACCCATGAAAACTTAGTGTGAGATTTGGATAGAATCCACTCCATGTAAACTCTATGGAGTGTTCTCTTAAAAAGTAGCGTTTGATTGTGAAAACAGCTAGACTAAATGAAAAGCAGCGTAGAATAGGAAGGAAAAAATAAAAAATAAGACCAGAATAATTAGAGTTTACAAACCTGCATCCTTATGTGTACAAGGCTATGGTCTGCTTCTGTTCTCTAAAGAAAATTCCCTCTGGTCTTTAATTAGCGTTTGGAGCCTTTAATTTTGTGTAAGACTTCTGTTAGTATGATTAATGTCGTGTTATTGCTGTTTGAAAACACAAATAATGTGCACTGAAACATGGAGTATGAGGACGTGTAACATACGCAAGTTGTGGCAGTGCTGGCCATGCTTGCCCTGGGTTAGCGAGGTGAACAGATGGCTCCTGTCATGACTAAGGAGGAGCGTTATTTAGCAGGCTCCTGTTTGTTAATGCAGATGTTGGGTTATTGTTCACAGAATGGTTTACACAATGAGTGCCTTTATGAAAAGAGGGATTTTATATCCTGCTGAAATGATCATTTCCATTAGTTGGTTTATTGTATGTATCATCAAGGACAATTCTAAGAATATTCTCCGGAAGGATGCTGGTGTTCTGGGTAGTGTAGCAACTTACACAGGATTTTCTCCTCAACTTTGACTTACTTATTTCTCTGAGAAAGTCTGGTTTAGGTGCAGTTAAAATAACAGATTTTCTTAGTCTCTAGTTTCTTTTTTCCTATGTAGGCAGCAACATTGGACGTTTTCTCACTTTATTTTTGTTTTTCCTTGACTAATTGTGAGCTGAATTTGACTGTTTTCTGTGGGTAGACTACTTGTCCTTTTCCTGCTTTACAGAAATTAAAACAAGGAATAGAGGGTTGGCAGAATCTGTAGTTCAGGTTTTCCTGAAGGGTTTCTGTTCTGATCCAGTTTAATCTTATGAAAAAGTAGTGTGTGACTCTGCTACCAAGGGCTTGTTCCTGGTAGAGCTGTTAGTAACACCTGAATGCTGTTGAGTCCAGCTTGTTCTCTGGGAGCTGTCTCCTGGTAGTTGAAGTTTTTTCAATGGCTTCTTGCAGCTTTGCTTCCTAACAAAGGCAGCTTCTGTCATGAGCAATATTGGTGTGTGAGGGGTAGGACAAAATGCAGATAGTGTAGAGGGAAAGTAGAGATGCTTGCATTATCTGATTATGGATCTTAGCTCTGTAGTCTCACTTGGATATTAAGTTCACTTTATAGTAACTTGCTGCTGCATAGTAAGAAAGCTTTGATCTCTCTGACTTTAAAAGGGTGACAGGCTTTGGCCATGCTCTTTCGATCCTCTGAATTAGCTTTCTCCCCTCAAGCTACTTGGAATGAAGGTAAAGGTGACTTGAATTTGTAATATCTGAGATAAGTGTGCCTTGTGTGGATGATGAATAGTAGTGTATATTTACTCACTTCCTTATGTATATTGGAGTTTCTCTTGAGGAACTGCAGTTTTGTATTGCCCTTGGTCTTTCTTACTTCTTGTATTCAGCTTCTGGATTTCTCAGTGTTGTTGAATTTCAAGATGTATTGTCTCCATAGGAAGAATTAGTGTACCACAGTACAAGGCACTGTGTAAGCAGATAAACACCTGTGCTTACGGAAAACTATACTGAAGAAGGGAATAAAACAGCTTCTTTTGAGTCTTGTGACTTCTGACTGACACCTTTTTGGTAGTGGTCAAGGATTCTCTGAACAGCAGTTAGAATTTGGGAATGTCTACAGGAAGTTTTCCAAGTCAGGAGGCATTGTGGAATAGCTTGCTCAAAACACAGCAAGTAATGGAGGTGCTGAGGGTGGGGTCAGTGGTATGGCTTTTAGTTTATGGTGTTCTAAGCATCTTAAGCTTTTTAGCTTTTTTTGTGGGGAGAGCCACTGTTAAAGTGAATTCCTATGTTTGGAATATATTTTTTTTCAAATTTTGGACAAATGTTGTAGTTTAGGGCTGGGCTGGCCACTAAATCCTGGACAGATGCGCTCTGTTAACCCCTTTCCCCTCCCCAGAAGGGAAGAGAAAAGAGAATAAGGGAGAGAGACTTTATGGGTTGGAAAACAAACTAACAGATTTAATAAAACAGTAGTACTAATATTACAGGATAATAATGTAAATAGGAAAATAATGAAATTTATACAGATATGTACAAATATATACAGAACCAATATACAATCCTCCACCAATGACGAATATGTCACCAGAGGCTCTGCAGAGCAGGGCACTGGAGAAGTCCCAGACCAAACCCGGCAGCGGATGGGAGCAGGATGCAGGAACACATGAATCTGGATTGGAGGCAGACAAACTAGCAGGGTTCTGCTCACACCTCGGCCACTGCAGGATCGAGACAGACAGAAGGGTCCGAGATGGAAGAGCCCCAAGATGGGAGAAGGGTCAAGACCCTCGTGATCTCTCTGCTTTATACCGTGTATGACGTATGTGGGATGGAACACCTCATTGGTCAGTTTTGGGTCTGCTTCCCCCCGTAGGCGCAGACACAGCACCCATGGTGAGACAATTGGCCTTGAACGTTATCAGTACACACTGGGCAAAACATGCTGCTAATTTTCAGCAAGTTCAGCCACTTAAAAGAGACTGAGCTGAACAGCAAAATCACTAAATAGAAAATTAGTTCTAGTTAGCTCAAACTAGGACAACAAATTAAAAAAAAATTACTTAATACCACTTGTAAATAGTAGCTTTTGCAATAGCACTATGTAAGTGATTGACAAGATGGTGCTAACACTTCCAAAAATCTTCAAGTGTGAGGATGTAAAAGGAAGAACTGCTTCTTCATTCCCCAGGCTTTCTGGTGTAAATATCTGGAATTATGAGAATTTAGAGAAATGGCTAAATTTTTTGGTGCTCCTCAAACTTTGTCATGAACTACTTCAAAACCTAGCACTATAAAACTTTGCAGGCTGGATTTAGCTTGGTCCTTTATGTATGCGTATATAGATGGCTGCCACCATACTTTGTTACACTGCAGCAGCAGTGATTCCTTCTGTAGGAACATCTCTTCTACCTGCATTAGAAGCTGTTTTCATCCCTACTGTGTTCAGTTTGAAAAATTTTGTGTATGGGTAGCTCTTTGTACTTCTACTAAAAGGTAAATTATGCTCCATTTTCAGTGGAAGTATTTTAGAAGCTTTGAAATATGTTAAGGAAGAAAAAAGAACAAATATAATTACTTTGTTCAGCACAGCTGTGGTTGAGATACTAAGTATGTTTGCTTTTATGAAAGATAACTAGTAACTGTTTTGCCTTGTTCAGTATACATAACTTAAATGTCTGTTTAATAGGAACATTTCAGTAAGAAATGAAACATTCGTCTTGAAAACTTCCAGCCACTCTGTACACAGCTTTGTGCCACTTAAAGGCAATGATTATAATATGCTCTCAGCCATTCTGCATTTGTGGATTGAAGTCTGCTAACGGCTGCCATAAATCTAAGATATCCTGGATACAGTGAGAGGTAGTCAGGCTTCTACAGAGACCCCAGACAGCATTTTTTTTTCCCTTCTAGTGCACTGTGGGGAAAAAACTGTATTTACACTTTGAAATACTGGCATTTCCTTCTAATTCAGGCGTGAAACACAAAATGGTAGTGGATCACTAATGTTTCCAGCCTCTAACTCTTCTGCTGTTGGCTTGATTCAGTGTGAATGGCGGTGGTGGTTTGTACACTTGTAATATAGCAGATCAGCACAGTGTGATAATCACTGTTTAGCAGAAGTGCCAGCTTGTCTTGGTGGCTTTGACTTAATATTTTTTTGCTACCTGCGTTTGCCTGATTGCTTAAACCATAGCTCTCTATTTCTAGGTTTGATTTATGTGATTACCTGAATGGTGGGGAGGCGACTCAAAAGTCTTTTACTTTATACTTTGAAAACATACTTGCCTATTGCCTTGTCAAAGCGTGGGGAATAACACCAGGGTGTGTTCCATCAATAAATCTTGAAAAGCTTTTTACCAGAAGAGAGGTGTTCTGATATCCAGAAAATCCTCAGTTCAGAGACTTTTCTTCCATACAGTTAGCATTGACCTTTGAAACTTGCATATCCCAAGTAGTGTTCACTATGATCTGAGGTTGAGAATGTGAATGGTGGTCTGCTGTGTGCTAACACGTTTATCTGCACTTAATGCTAGAGACCAGCATTCCTCTTAAATTAAAATGTACCCTTGCTTGTTACGTAAAAGTGCCCTAACTTGTCCTCAATTTATTCTTGGTAGAGTTCAGACACAGTGGCCATTTGTGCCAGTGTTTGTATTACATTAAGAAGTTTCTTCTGTTGTCATGTGAACAGATTGCTTGGCTGACTGCAGAAAGGCATTCTGAGTTCTTCAAAGAAGGGGTGTGTTGTTATATTCTGAATGGTACAAGTCTAATCGCGTATTAAACTAATCCTCTAACTTGTTTCAGTTCTCAGCAGATACTGTTCTTAACTGAAAAGAAATACTCAGTGATGTTATGAACTTCTCATAAAAAAGCAAAAATTTCATTTTCCTGTAGAGCAGCTGTTGCTGATTCTGTAATCTGTCACAATGAAAAAGGCTTGGGTATAGCTACAGCAGGATTCTTTCAGCCATTAAAACTCACTAAAAGTAACTGATATTGTATGGCTGGTGTTGATGCTGTGTTTCCAGATTGTGCCAATGCACTTGAAGTTGCTGCATCTTTGGTCTTAGTGGGCTGCTCCTGGGGAGAGAGTCCCTGGAGAGTTAAACTGTTGAATTTTGCTTGGATGAAATGTCTGGATGTAAGGAAGAAAAAACCCCAAACAACAAAAAAACCCCCACACAACAAACGCCCTGCCCCCAAACCCAGATGTGAGAGTTCTAGTGCCCCTTCCACCTGCTGCATGTTGAGCTGTCTGGTATCCTCAAATTACAGTGTTTTGGGGGGGGAGGGGGGGGGGGGGAGGTTCGGCATCATGATGATGCAGTAGCAACACATCAGGGGGGGTTAAAATGAGTATTTTCATTCTTTTTAGGTAAAGTCACTATTTAAGGGACTTTCAGATACTGGAGCCAAAGCTTCAATACAGTCTTGACTTCCTGCAAACAGAGCTGCTTTCCCACATATTTGTTCAACAGATGTTGGCCCACGTTCAGCAGTGTGTATTCCCTTGTGACTCTGTTTCTTACTCTGCTGTTGGGGATCTCTGTCCAGAGATGCAGGTGAACAGGAAGAGACTGAATGTTTTTGGCCGTTCTTTGTGTAGTTTGGATGAGGGTGGAGTCAAAGCAGGTGCCTCTCAGGACTTGGAGGTGCCTCTCAGGACTTGGAGGTGGCATGTACACTAAATCACACTTTCTGAAGTCTCTTGCTGTTTACAGCTGTGTGTATAGCCTTCTGCTCAGTGCTACAGACCTCACTGTCTGACTGCTGGCGTCTGTAGAAGAGTAAAAAATTTTCTTAAGTTGACCTAAGTAGAGCTCCAGAACTATAATAACTGCTTTCCATGCAGTTTCTGTGGACTGTGAAGATATTTGTTCAGTTTTGAGAGAAATGAAAGTATTCATTTATTTTTTTTCTACCACCGCCTTGCTTGTCACTAGAGCAACAGCTGCTTAAGTTGTGGTGACACTTCAGTTTTAAAGCCATGATTTAATTCTAAGTTACTACTCTGGCTTTTAGACAGCTTGTTACCTTATGTGACTTGATAGTTTTTTCAATCATTCTCGTATCAATGCTCTGTTTTTACTCTGAAGCTTATTTTGAGTTTGCTCAATAACTAAACAGGGTACTAAACTTCCTTTATTAGAGAGTAGCATTTCTAGATTAATGCTCCAGTCAGCTCTGTTTTATTGAGTTGTACTTGCCACAGGGCTACTGAAAAGTGAGGGCATTTTTGTGTAGTGATGACCTGACGGTATAGGAGCATGCTGAAACAATATTGTGCCTACAGAGCTCTTAGTGCTGTTTCTAAACAGTCTGTCTAATAGTATTTGTTACTGAAAAATAGCCAGTCTGTTCCCCTTTGTGATGGGATTGCATGAATAGAGAACAAATGGAAAGGGCTTTTCGGCTTCCATGATCTAGGAAAAGCCTCCAGGGTACAGAATTGGGAAACAAAAATGCAATCACCTCTATTAAATGTGGCCACGAGGTCTTGTTTTTAGGTTAAACTGAGCATAAGCAGTTGTGCTAATGCCTGCTCTGTATTAGGACTGCCATGAGCACTACTGTAGGAGGCCTTTCTAGCGGAAGGAAGAGTTGCTTTTGCAACATAAATTTCATTTAGTTTTTGCCGTCTTTCACTGCCAGTGTATGGCAGAAGTCCTGCTGATACTGGGGCAATTTGGCACAAGATAATGTAGATTATAAATTCTGAAAAATCCTGACATGGTTAGGAGTTCATGTTACTGAATGAGAGAATAAGACTGTCACGTTTCAGTGGACAGCAGGATTTTCATGTACTTCTGTCTTAACAATGGTCTATACAAAGGTAACAACCAAAATGAAGCACTTAAAAGTAAGCTTGTTGCTGATGCGGCTTCTGAGAAGCTGCAGATTGCTCAGCCAAGCTGTGTTTGTCAGTCTAAGTGTCTTGCTCCTGAGATGAAACTTGTGCATTAGGATACATAACACTACTTGCCAGCAGAAGCAATGGTAAGCAATGAATATTGCACTTGCCACCCTACCTTTTCATTAGGTTTTAGTGTAGGACACAACACTAATGATGTGCATTACTGTAAAATAATGAGTTAAGTGTATCTTTGAGGTGTTTGTGCTGACTTACATTTCCCATTTTGTGGGAAAAAACCAAAACGAACCAACACAAAAAACTGGAACCAAAACAAACAAAAAACAACCCCACCTCACCCCCCCAACCCCCCAAACCAAACCAAAACCACCAAAACAAGTCCTAAACCTCAATGGTTGCTTTTCTGCCTGACAGCTGTCTGCTTCCTTTTTTTCCTTTATTTTTTCTTTTTTTTTCTTTCCATAATCTTGTGTGAGTTCTTGAATTTATCTTGAAGTAATCTTTTCTTCAGAAGAGTTTCAGTGTCTTATTACAGCAAACCTAATTCATTCTGGCCCACAAAAAAAGTTCTGAAGCTGCTAGAAGTGTTTTCTGTGTAAGTTCAAATAGATAAATTCTAATACAATTGAATACTCTCAATAAGTTTCATTGTGCGAATAATTTAGGACTACAGATGTATCCCTCTTCAACAGTATTGCAGCAGCTTTGTTGGGAAATCTTTCAGGGTTTGCTGTTTTGGTGGCTAGCCAGAAGAAAGTCCTTTAAACAAAGTTATTACCTTTTTTATCCTTTGACAATATGTGAACTAGTATGTGTAAGATGTCTTTGCAATTACAGAGAAACTGTAGGGGAGTGCAGGAATAGATGGACACAGAACAGGCCCTTGGACTATGAGCAGCGGTTATTTCAGAGGTGAGGGACAGTCAGTCTAATGTGATGGCTCTTGGTTCTTTGCCTTGCTCTGGCAAGCTTTAAGCAGTAATATCATGTGGGTTTCAAATCTTGTGCTTTTTACTGTGCATGAGCACCTGTTTCCTGTGCAACCTCATCTAGGTGTTCCTGCTCCGGCAGGGGGATTGGACTGGATGATCTTTTGAGGTCCCTTCCAATCCCTAACGTTCTGTGGTTCTGTAATGAGCAAGTCTTGTTCCTTTTACACTCACCTATTCTGACCTGAGCTCAGAGTCTGTCTCAAACTGTCTGGAGTATTTAAGCACCATGTACATTTTTCTTAGTCGATGTCAAGTGTACAGAGTGGTGAAACCGTTAATGGCTGGAGTGTTCCTCTGCAGGAGCTGAAGTATCAAGGATTCATCTGACAAAGCAAGGCTCTTCAATTAAATTGGGGGCTGCATTGATTCAGGCAGAAATTGCTGCTTGCTATAATAAACCGCCACAGGTTGTTTAGGACCTAGTTTCCAGTCAATCAATAACTATTGCATAGGCATGTAAGTAATTGCTCCTTGTAAGCCTTCATGATACATTCTTGGGGGAATTTGTAGAGAGAATATTTTTGTTTCCAGGTTTCATGATCAAAATAAACTATTTTCTGTATGTGCAAAGATGTAAATGATCTTTCAGTTGTATGCATACAACTGCTAAAATTCTTGTTGGTGACACTTGGATTTGTGCCTAGCTAATATTTTGATACTTAGTCAGTATTCTGCGTGGCAGCATTGTATGGTGATGCTCCTATGAATAAGCTTTCTCTGTACCCACTGTAGTAATTGCCTGTTGGTTTGTGTTAATGTAGTTAAACGTAACTTAAAATATGTAGAACATACTGCTGTACTTCCTGCAGCCACAGCAATGGTGAGTCTGGAGGTAGCTTGTGTTCACACTGCTTCTGTACTTGAGCCACAGCAGAACCTCTGAAGCTGCTGTCAATTTTGTCATTATAAGAAATGTTTGCCTGCAGGACCTTAGTGCACACAGTGTTCCACTGGAGACAGTATTTGAGCCCTCAATTCAAGCAGATAATCTTGGGTTTTGTTATTTTTCTCTTCCTTCTCTGTTACAGGGCATCTGATCTTTTGTAAGTGTTAATGGAAACAAAACCTATTTGCTGAGAGAAGAGTTCAAGTCCTTACTGCTCACTTCAGTTACCCAGCCCTTCTGCTGTGGCTTGGATGTCTGTGCCTGACTTTCTTAGTAATGGTTCTTGTGGACTAATGTGTGCTAAAAGTACTAACTTTAAGCCATACTTATTCTTCAGCTCTTGGTTTTGTTTCAAGTACGTGAACTGTGGAAAGCATAGCTGTGAGTGAATGCTGTCTAGGAAAGGAGTTAGTTGTACTTCTCAACCCTGGAAATGAGGCCATGTGTGTCTCAAGGAGGTCCTGTTTTCTTTATCATGATAAGCCTGAAGGTGAGGTTCATCTCAGAGTTGTCAACTGAAATCCTCAAGGAAAGGGTGGAAGTGTTCTGGCTGGCTGGGAAAACGTAGAGCTGTGTTCAGCTGCATGTTGCCAGCACTCATAAACTTCTCAAGGCAGTAACCTCTCTGCCTCTATTGCTGTGTCAACCTTTGCCGCTCCAGGGATGATTCAATAGAGAAAAACTTGGCTTTATGAAGAGTTTTGGAAAAGCAGGGAAAATGGCAACTATGGGAGTCATGCAAAAATCCCATTCTCAATAAATGGAGGAACTACACTGGAAAATTCCTGCCAAGTTTCTCGGTGCACTGTTTGCTGATTTTCATTTGTGTTACCAAAATAACTAATTCTTGGTCCTTCAGTAGTATGGTGGTGTATGTGAATGACACGAACTTCTTTCAAATTATATAGCGATTGCTTTCAGAAAAATCACTGCACTGCCCTAGAAGCAGTGGGGCCAGACTTCCAGCAGTACTGATGTGTATCCAAACTGATTTGTTTAATAGGGTTTGGTAGTGCTCCTCCTGACTTGCACTTTTGTGTAACTTGAAACATGACTTACATGAATTAAGTTGCAGATACAGAGGAGGCATCTCTTCCTATGTTTGCACACCTGTTTGATGTTTAAACTTGTGCAGTTAAGCAAGGTTTGCACAGGGAACAGATGTTACTTTAGGAAAAAAACAGTTTGTTTGGTTTCCTGCTTGTGCTTCCCACCTCTCCCTTCACAGCCTGCCCTGTGTTTGGTACCAGGCACTTCCTTGAAGATGAAGTGGCTCTGATTGGAGCTGGTCAGGGGGCTAATCTTTGTAGATACTTATCTTTAGTGACCAAAATTGTGCTGAGTGAACTGCCTGACTTTTCTACTTATTTACCTGTAGATTTTTAACTTCTTTTTGAGCTTTGATTGTCCTGATGTCATCTGTAATGCATCTGTCTGCTGGGAGCACAAAGCCTTTTTCTTTTTTTTTTGTTTTAATTAAGTATTGTATTTGTCCTTTAGAGAACTGTTCTTCAGAGGTAAATTAATCAAATACCCCTGTCCAGCTTAGAGTATTAGTTAGCTTTTCATAAGAAGCTTTTTTGTTAATTATAATATGCACCTGCTTTTTATATAGATGTGTAATTACTGTTCCTGTCTGTATGGTAACAGCTGAATATGCCCCTCTCTAATTAAGTGTCCCTATTTTCCGTAGGCATCTGCCATGTTACTTAAGCAGCAAAATACATGCAGTGACTTGGTATGCTTAAAGGTCATTCAGAAGAACTTGATTATGTTGACGTTAACACAATTTTTAGGGTAAGAATGTTGTTTGAACCTGGTAG
Organism: Mesitornis unicolor; assembly: GCF_000695765.1. Taxonomy (NCBI): domain Eukaryota; kingdom Metazoa; phylum Chordata; class Aves; order Mesitornithiformes; family Mesitornithidae; genus Mesitornis; species Mesitornis unicolor. Next base: position 10,782 of record NW_010181928.1, read on the forward strand.
CTGCAAAGCTGGTAAATGGTAGAAGGTTGTTAATAAATATTTCGGCTTGATTGCAGTTAGACAAATTCTTGCTTTAATATAGTCATAGCAATGCAGTATCCAGGGGAATGCTAATTTGATATAAAAATCAGCCAATCCTTGATTTCTAATTAGTATTGCTCAGGGAATTGACTTGTAGGTCTAAACTGTTAACTTGATTAACACTCTCTAATGTCACAAGGTACTTCAGAGACGTGTTTAATTATGTTCTGTAATAAAGGAAGGTTATTACACATCAGACCAAGCACATGTAGCTTAAAACAACAAAAAAATGCTTATAGTTGGAAGAAATTAGTAGCATTTCAAGAAAGTAACTTCTCTTCATTTATGCATTAAATATGCTACATTACATGCTTTGAACCTGGCTGTAGTGCTAGAAATGCTGTCTGTTGCTTTTAAAATTTTTTTTAGAGATCCAGTTAAAGTAATAACTGATTTGAATCCAACTTAGTAGGAGTTTGCAGTTGCTTGTGGAGGAAACTAAGTGATAAGATGGGATCTTAATAGCTTTTCAACTGATCATTTTGTTTAACTTCCCCCACTGATTCTGCTCTGGTGTCCAAACCAGAGCTTTGTAGGACAAACTGTGCCATGTTGTATCTTGTTACTGTTTGGTTCTGGAAGGTGCAGCAGTATCTCATGAGATGGCTTGAAGTTGGAGATGGAGAAGATGAGAGGAAGAGGAAAATGGTTAAAGCAAATAAGTAGTCTTACAAAATGCAGTGCTTACACTTACCTTTTGTATGTACAAGGTTAAAGAGAACCCCACTGAACTTAATTGCTGGTGGATCAAGGTTGTAGTAACTTTTATGTGTAGCAGTCAGTTGTGACAGGCAGATCACGTAAAGAAAGCATTTGATTATACTAGTCCTTTATGATTTGTGATAGTAATGCCATGGATTTCAATTGAAGGCTTATTGGTGGGAGAGACCTAGAAAAGCATTTCGCACAGAGCATCAGGCTTAATGGAAAGGTGCTCTTGACATTTCTAGGGAACTTGAGTAAAACAGCATCTTGTTTGTATTCAGAGTTGTGTTGTTACTGCTTTAGGAAACTGTTTTTCTTCTTTCTTGAAAGGAGTATCTTGGGCTTTTCTGTTCCTTGGAAATATAAGACTTCTTTTAAAACAAAACAGAGCAAATAGACCAACCCCAAAGGAGCAAAACAGTTCCCCAAAACACAAGCACAACTCCTGTCACAGGTAATCTGGCTCTTGCAGAGCTTACATTAGGTGTTTGGGGGGAAAAACAAGTGAGCTGCAGCTGCAAGTACCCAGTTCTTAAAACTCCCACTCATGCTGATGCCCAGTAGTTTACAGTAGGAGAAGGTTCTGTGCTGATTCAATGGACGGAGGTAAGGCAGAGCTGCTCTTATCACTATAAGAACACTTTTTCCTCATGTAGTGGAACATTGCACGCTAGATCGACTCAGTCACTCTCACTGCTCAGACAAGTTCTGTAGTGATGAGTTTCCTTGCACTGTGTCCAGAAGGTGTGTACATGCCTGGGCTGTAACTGATGTGTTCAGAGAGTGAGAACTTTGTAAGATAAGAGTTTTAATCTCTTTTAGGTTGGTTTTGGTAACCTGACAGCACAGGGGTGGCTTATTCAACCCATTTTACAATGGAATAATTTTATCATCTTGTCATCTTGGCTATGTTTTTCCCTGAAGTTGTATTCGTGCCCATTGTGCGTTTAATATGAGGAAGACAAGAAATTACATTGATTATTGAGAGTAGTTAGTGCAGTATACTTTTGTTTTATGGTAGAAGAAATAGTAATATAACTACTCAGGAAAAATAGTGATAAAAGATTAATCTGCAAAAGTGTGTATTGTTCTGGAAGTTTATTTATAACTTGAATATAGAGTGGTTCTCAACTGGGAAATGAGGCATTTTAAAAATGGCACTGCAGAATTTATAGTTTCTCCCATATTCAACTCTGTTTCCCCAAACATTTGAGTACCATGTTTTGATGAGGGGTAAGCAGTTGGATCAAGTGCTTGGAACAGAGGTGGAGGACTGCCTGTTCATGATTCTGAAGTTTGGATGGATAGTAAATTATTTGATAGTTCACCCAATAATAAAGGTAGCAGTGATTAAAAGGGGACTGCCAGCCATCCGGGCCTGTGTGATACCTCTTGTGTTCAGTGCAGCTTTTCCTCATAACGTAGGCAGCTTCTTCCATGTATGTTCTCTAAATGTCTTTGCTGTGTGACCTTTGAGCCACTTGTTAACATTGTCTTTTAGAAACCCACTTGAAATGTGTTTTGGTCATAATCCCAGTATGATACTCCAATGAAGTACTAAAATAAAAACCTTCTAACCTGCAGCACAGCCAAGTACAGCGTGGTGACATTTCTACCTCGATTCCTGTATGAGCAGATAAGAAAAGCTGCAAATGCATTCTTCCTCTTCATTGCCTTACTGCAGGTATTGTTTTTTTGCCTTGCCTTGATTATAAAATGAAGTTGGAATGCAGTAAAAGTTGTTTCAGTTATTATGCTTAACTGCAAAGAAATTTAGACATATTTTAATAGTAATATTAATGAGGTTTGTACTCAGTAATTTGAAAAATGTCTCTAAGTTGCCCTCTAATTTAGTGTAGTTTGTAAAATCAAGCTACTTTTATTCTGAGAATACTACATCTTGTTTTTACTTATTAAAACATGGAGGTATTGACCATACTGAGAAGTATTTGTGGATTCCTGTGGAAGTGCTGTTTAGACAGCCATAGTATCACTGCTTCCAGGTGAATTACATCATTTGAATGCTTTTCTTGTGAGTAGAGGAGAAACAGAATAAAAGGCATGTGCAACAATTTTATCTTCTAACTTCATGGTGGTAGTTTCTTCAGACCTACTGAGAGCTTAGGCTGGTTTGCCCACTGAAGTGGGATGCCAGTCTGGCACAAATAGCAAAGCTCTGCTTTCTCTCTTCTGAGAGCTTTGCATAAACTTCTAAATTTGCTAGCAACTAATTTTAAATACAAATATAAAATGCTATTTCTTCTCCCTCTGTTCACAGCAAATTCCAGATGTCTCTCCAACAGGAAGATATACCACCTTGGTGCCATTGCTATTTATTTTAACAGTTGCTGGCATCAAAGAAATCATAGAAGACTATGTGAGTATGATTATGGTGAAGGCTGTGCTGAAGACAGTGTTTCAAAACAGTCACAAAATGCCACAAAGCCGTGCATGTCTGAAGTCTACTGAGCCATTGCTGAACAGCAGCAATATATCTTTTTGACTTTCAAAGCTCTGAACTTGACTAGGATTTTTGTAGCACACTGAGATTAACTAAGCATCTTCATTATAGATGGTGAACAAGGAAACAGTACAGGTCAGGACACTTGCTTCTACTTACTCAAATGTGTTTATTCATGCTTTTATTAGAAAGGTCTGGCTAGAAAGACACTGTAGAGTTCTGACAGATATGTGACCTTTTTAGTTGATCTTGAAAATGGCAGGGTTGGGGTGGGTGGGTAGGACAAGCAACCTCAGCATAGAGCAGACTGTTCTGGGGAAGTTCTGCACTAACTTGATTAGATAGTGTTTATAATAAAGGAGTCTTTCTGCTTTGCAAAGTTCTGATTTAATGAAATAATTTAGAAATCAGTCTAAACAAACAGCGCATGAAATGTATAGTGCATCTGTCACCGAAATACACTGTTGCTCAGTGTTCCTTTTGTTTTCTTCCAAAAACCAATTTTGGAGACTGTTTTTCTGCTGTTGATCCAGGTTTGAGCCTGACTTTCAGCATGGGGAATCTCACTTTAAAGTTACTTTCTTTTACAAACTGTTGGAATTTAGATGATCTGTGTAGCTTTTAAAAAAAACTATAAAGGCAAAATCAACCCAATGTATCATCTTGAAGTTTGCCTTGTTTCTAATGGTTTTTGAAATCTGTAATGAAGTGTAATAAGGTGTAATGAAATATTTTTATTTTCTTGCAGAAAAGACATAAGGCAGACAGTGCAGTGAATAAAAAGAAAACAATAGGTAAGACTAAACTGTCTTTAAGTTTAAATATTTAAAGTGCAAACAGTGGATACCAGAACACTTGTGGACAGTTCTATTGCTTAAACAGTCATGATAGTGGGGAATGTGTGTCTTTTTGGACTAGCTAGTGACTGTCATGTTAGGATTTTACTTCACCAAATGTTTTGGACTGCTGATAGTGTGACACTTGAGGGTGAGGCATGGGGGGGGTTATTAGAATTTATAATTTCAAGGTTGTCCAAAGTTAAACAGGTCTCAGCTCTTCCAAGACAACCAAGCAATTTTCTTCCCCTGCCAAACTCTGTGCTGATTGTTCTAAAACAAACCCCAAAACACCCAGGACAAAAAACCCCAACCACTAAACAAACATCCCCTATAAAAAAAACTCCAACCAAAGCAACCAACCAGAAAAACTCCAACAAAACCTTGAAACACTAAAAGTTGGTGTCAAAGGAATCTTAAGTAATTTTGGAAATGCTGCTGCCCTTAAAATAATATAGGAAGAATTGTTGGGATTTTATGGATTTGCTTTCCTGAAATGTCACTGAAAGAGAATTTAATACTGATATCCTCTGAATGCCTACACCAAGTTCATGGCACTTCAAGCTACAAAACGTCTTCATTGCATATGAACATACATCAATCTGAACTGTTCGCTGAAGTGTCTCCAAAGCTTTCTGGTGGAAGAGAGTTGTTTAAATCAAGGCACAGGATATGGCAGAGTGTTGCAGTTCCTCTCTGAGGATTTGGGTTTAGAGTCAAGGCTGTAGGTGCATGGCTTTTTCACTTGAGGTGCTGGGCTCAGGCCTTCTCAAGTTCTGAACTAAGCAAAGCTCGATTCAAGCACAGCTTGGAAGAGGGAAGGAAGGAGTGCAACAAAACTGTTCTTCCCCTACCTTGCTTATACTCGTTTGGATTTAGTGCTGCCTTAAACCACGACAACCCTAAACCACGACAAGCACTCCAAAGCGTGTGGCCTGAGGACAGTTCATGGAGTGACCTAACCTGAGTAGGGCAGCTGAAGCTGTATTCAACAGAATTTTATCTTCTGGGAATTTGGTGTGCTACATCGGCGAATTGCATAGAACTGAGGGAAAATGGTTTGTATTTGAAGTGAGGGGCTGGTCTTTTCAACTTTCCGCTATTTCTTCTTTAAAAACTGGCTGCAGCTGCTCTCAGTGAAGGGGTTGAGGGTTTTTTTTTTGTGCACTTGGTATGCTCAGACCTGGACTGGATTTGGTTACTCAGCAATGATTTGACATAAATTTTTGTTGTTACTGTTTGGACTAGGGTAGTATTACTTATGTGTAGAAGCATCTAGAAGAAGTACTTGGGTGGGAAAAGTATGTTCTAGAGTAGATGACCAATGAGCGTGTTAAGACAGCAGTACAGGACAGAGGCCAAGGCCTGTTTGAGTATTTTGTTTTCTTTTTTCCTTTCAATGTGAACTTCAGCACTTAGGATTCTCCTTCTGCCAAAGCTGATCTTTGCTTTTCAGTAGGACTTGGAGCCTGCTTGACAATTAAGCCTTTTAAGGGTAATTGATATGGTAGTGAAGTTAGATGTGTCAGAGTCAAATCATAATTAATAAAATGCTGGGAAGAAGGTGAGAAGTGAAAATTGTGTTTAAATCATATATGGAGTAAAGGTGCTTCCTGATACTGATTGACAGTGGGCAAGAATGCCCTTTATTTTAAGGAAGGTTATTTCCCAAACAAGTAACAACACTGCTTATCTGTGAGATAGTAGGAAATGATGCCCAGAAGAAATTGGGCCACCAACTGTTGTCTAGCAGGTGATAAAAATGGGGCAGTTTCTTGGATGCAAATGCTTCCAGCTGTGGACAAAAGTGTGGTGCCAGCTTCTGAAAAGTACTTTTCACACCTACTGTTCACTACTGCTGCTATAGTTGTTTGAAATTTGTATGAATCTTGGCTTTTTTTTATAATCTAACCTTAAAATTCTTTTTCAGTTTTAAGAAATGGGATGTGGCAGAACATTATGTGGAAAGAGGTAAATAAAATTGGGGATGGGAGAGGGTGGAAGAGGGCATTCAAGAATTACTCTTGCCAGAATAAATTTGGAGGCCTAGAATTATTGTACACGGTGTGAGAATTGCCTGTGGAGTGGGAGGGATCCTTTCTGTTACCATAGCGAAAATGGCCCTGAGCAAGGCACCTGAGTACTCGCCCGTCTTTAAATCCTAGTGCTAAGTTTCAGTCAAATGCTAATGAACTGTTAGAAGTGTTTTTGCTTGGACAGTTAATATGCCCTAGGGTGTAAACAGTATTTTGTTTTTAGTCCACATCTAGAGGAGTAACTTTCACTGCAATGCTGTACCTCCTCTGAAAGTTCAACAGAGGCTTATTTTGCTACCTGTGCTAAAAAGCTCTTAGTTTTTGAGTGAACAGCTTACAGTTAGCCTCAAATAAGGAACACAAGCCATAGTGCTATGTCAGGCACTCGGAACCTATGTTCGGTGAAGCCCTATGCTAGGACCTGGTGAGCTTTATTTCTAGAACTTGCTGAAATCCCTCAGGATGTACTGACATAATCGTGGCTTTTGATGCATTTTTAAGGACAAAATTAGCCCTGTTAACTAATAAATGAGGAAAAAGTACACCCTTTTAAAACATCTGGAAAATGAAATGTGCCTCAGGAGACCTAAAAGCAATCCTGCTG
>NW_010181928.1:17535-24868 GCF_000695765.1 Mesitornis unicolor
GTTAGCCTATAAAGAATTTAGTGTACTTTGCATTCAGAAAAAGGAAGGCTTTGATATTTCCAAACTTGCAGTGAAAAGTACTCTGACTTTCAGAAGCCTTGTCTCTAGCTGTTCTGTGCATGATGCTGTTCTTTTGGCTGGGTGAAACAAAATAACAAACTAACATTGCAGACAAGAGAACTGTTTGTTTTTCTTTTCCATGTTACTGTACTCCTGCCCCTGACTCAACAGGTAGCAGTAGGAGATATTGTGAAGGTCACCAATGGGCAACATCTTCCAGCAGACATGATCATTATCTCTTCCAGGTATCCTGAATGGGTGTGGAAATGATGTGTCTGATGAACTGAGGTGCAGAGGACTGGAAACTCTGTATTTGCTGTTAATAAAAACAGACATCAGATGGCACTAATTTTTCTCCACATCTGAAACTGAATTTCAGCAATGTCAAAACAGTGCTTTGCTAGGTGGTGATTACTGTATCATTGTAGATAGGTTCTGAAGGAAGTAGGCTTCTTTAAGACTTCATAGTATAATGTACGTGTAGTTGACAAAGCGTATCACTGAGTTTGTTTGAAGACTGAATGTCAGTTACACAAGCTTCATGCAGTCAGTTGCTCTATGGCCTTCTGAGGATTCCTCCATTTAATAAAGGAAGTGTAAGTTTTCTTCCAATTAATTCCAGAGTTTTCAATATATTCACTTGCCTCAGGAAAGACTTTCTTTCAAAAAGTAATTCTAAAAGGCTGACCCAGCTGGCATCTAATAACTAGCCTGCAAAATCGCTTTTGGGCTTCATTTGTTTATGCCTTATCTTTGATAAAGCGCAAGTATAGCCCTTCCCTAGCATGGCAGCAACAGTAAACTGTTGAGTCCTGCTCATTTTAGTTTGTGAAATATGGGGCAACTTCTTCATACCGATATACTGGCAAGCAGAGCTTGATCATTAGTTCCTAAAAGCATTTGTGTGGTGCTTGGCTGCTAATCTGGATTCTGTATTTGTGTTGAACAACTCGAAGCTAAATCAAGACCACTGTCCACTTAGGTGAGAGTAAACAAGAGACAGGCATCTTGAACATGCTACTTTTTTTGCTCTCTCTCTAATAGTCAAACCTTAGGACGCCTTGCTCCTCTCCATAATTTCCTTCTGTCCACATGCTTTTCAGCAGTGACTGCAGTTTGCTTTGATTTCCATGTTACATTTCTCTTAGACAACATGACTTTTAAGGGAAGTTATTTTCTAAGTTACTGCATTTTCTGCTCCATCCTTGTCTGTGCCATTTCTGAGAGGTTTCATTTTTTTTTTTTAAACCTGTATGGAGAAGCTCAGCCTTTTTGAACTGTCACGTAATCAAGGATAGAGGTATCTTCATTCCATAGTACACAATATTATGTTCTTTTTAAAAACAAACCCCAAATATTAAATAAGCAGTTGTCAACCTTAATATGAAGTTAGTTAGGCTACACTTTGACATCAATAACTTCTTGTTTCAGCACTTAGGAATATTTGTTTCACTTGAACTTGTCTGATGTATTATAATACTAAAAGAAACTGATTTATTTCTTAACTTGCATGGGTCAGCTTTTTGTTCTATGTTATCCCATTAACCTGCTGTCACTGATAATCACATAATAACTGAAGAATTTAACACTGATTTCGGAGAAGCTTTGCTTGAAGTAAATAGCAATTTCTGTGGCAGTTCTACTTTACAATTTGGTGGTCTTCTTTTAAATGACAATACTAAGTGTCCTCAGTTCACCAGAAGGCTTTGCATGCTCTGAAGGGATGGGGTCTTTTTGCTTGTATGTGCTAATTTTCTGTCTGAGCTTACTGTCAGAGTGAACTAAACAGTTGTATTTATCTTCACTTTTTTTTTCTCTGTAGAGGAAAGGTGACATCAAATTTTACGTAGAGAATAAATTTACATGAAAGAAAAAATACTTGAATCAAAACACAGCTTTGTGTGGAAACATTTCCACATTTCTGTGGAAATGAGGAGTTGTATTACAAGAGCTCTTCCTCCTGAGTTAACAATTTCGGTTTTAGTAGATAAGGTATTTGTGACAGAAGTAAAATTGGAATGAAGCTGGACTTAATCTGTGCCTTTCTTGGGTACAGATTCAGGTTACTCCTATAGGAGGAAACAAAAACCAAACTCTAAACTTTTTCGTTTTTTTTAAGAAGAACCTCTCTGGAGAGAAAATTTGGCTTCTTACTGTGTTATAAATGTACCTGTGTGTTTCCTAACAATTTTTATCCTAAGGAGCCTTTATTACTGAATCTTCTGCTGGTAAAATATATTTGCTATTAAAGCAGTTGGTTACTTTGTAAAATAAATAGCAACATCTCAAGAATATGAAAATTGGTATCCTGAAGAAGCACTTGTTTGAATCCAGATGAAAAAGTGTTATTCCTTAGCAGCCTGAGAAGACAGTTGTGAAAAATAGTTTTGGTGGTACCATACAGAGCTTTTCAATCTTAAGGGACGTGTCAGGAAAAGATCCATGATAGAGGTACCCTTCCTTATCACAAGTGCTACCTATGCAGAGCTCCTCCATGGTAGATGTTGGTAAGAACTTAACTAATGGAAAATTCAGTTCTGTGAGGAAGACTTATTTCTTGTTTTCCCTTTTTTGATAAAGGCAGATACATATCTGGAAGATGCAGATCACAGCCCTCAGTTTCTATCTCATTGTATCTTTTTCTGATTCTCAAAAAAAGCTGATTAGCAGAGACTTCAGATGTACCTTTTTGTCTTTTGACATGTATTGAACTAGTGTATTGTGGACTATTTTAGTGCAAAAGTAGTATACAAAAAGTACTGAGTTTTAATATAGAAAATTTTATGCTCCTTACAGTGAACCACAAGCCATGTGCTATATTGAAACAGCTAATCTTGATGGGGAGACAAATCTTAAAATACGACAGGTATTTCACCTTCTTTTCTTTATTTAAATATCTAGTATTAGGTATGAAGTGGAGTCTAGCTTGCATGGTAACAAAACAAGGACACTTAAAAAAAAAAAAAAGCGTATCTCTTTCCAGGTGACCATGAGCTGCCTTTTCAACAGATACAAACCCAAGCAATAATGCCTTGTGTGGGAGTGTAAGAAACTGATCTGGGGGAAGTATTGTAAGCCACAAAGGCAAGTCAAACAGACCTTGGCTGTGTTTTGCTGTAGTTCCAGTAAGTGGAATTGAAGTGCTATGTTTAAAAAAAACTACAACAAAAACCCCAAATGAACCCCAACAACAAAATAAAACACAGGTGTGCTTGTGATGGGAGCTAAGTTTCTGCCCTTGCAAGTGCCAGTCTGTTTGCTTCTGCTTCTGCAGAGCGCTCAAAAGGACCTCTCCTATGTTTAAGCTATTTTGTTCTCTCTTTGTGGTAACTGGGGAACTTTATTTGGATCTTTATAGCTTAGTTGAAGAGATAGTGTTGATCATGGTGTTTAGAGATAGTTGAACATCTTTGCCTTCTTTCGTTACAAAAATTGCATTTGGATCACAGTTCTGAAATACAGATTATTTGTTTCTTTAAAAGCTGTACATTTGGTGCTTGCTTACTACCTTTGTAGAAATGAGATTTACTGTTCTGGATCAGACACTATATCAGATCTTGACTTCCTGTCATGTTATTTGCTTTAGGACATATGCTTAAAGTATGGAGTTAAGGTTGTGGGACCTCTTAAGGCCTTGTTCTGGCTTGCAGTGCTGCAGTCAGAATCTGACAGAAGAAAAAAACAATCTCCCCTAATGAAAGGGGGTGTTCATAGGCTGATGAAAAGTGATGGTGTTGTATGTACACTCTGAGACGGAGTAGCAAAGTCAGGTTACAGTTGCATGATGAGTTGATAATTAACCAGTAGTAGGAACTGAGCATACCAGCTGCAGTGACCCGAGAGAGTCACTCTTAGAAGTGACCGCATTTAGCAGCAGTGACACATGGGTGGAACTGTACTTTAGAGAAAAGCCAGGCCTGTTTATACCGCTTGCCTCCTACTTCCTCCTGCACATGTGTAACTTCACACTTTGTGGATGGGACTTTCCTCTTGATCACAGAGGAGTCATGTAGGTAATATAACTCTTGTGTAGAGTGATTTAAACCAATCCTATGTAAGAAGGATCATATGTCTTCATAAGTGAATATTCCTCGCAGGAAAAAGTAGTTATCCATTGAAAAACAAAACTAACCAAACATACCCTCCCAAGAAAAAACCCCAAAATACCCCCACCAAACCAAAGTGAAAATCTCCCCACCAACAAGCCTGACAGAAAATCTCCACACATTTGATTATACTTGATATATGTTGGAGGAAAGCACCATTTTCCTAGGTTGCCTTCTAATAAAAATTTTCAATAAGAATTTCCTTTGGATGCATCTCTGCAGGGGTTGTCTCAAACTGCTAGTCTCCAGTCAAGGGAAGAATTGATGAAAGTATCTGGAAGGATAGAGTGTGAAGGACCCAACCGTCATCTTTATGACTTCACTGGAAACTTGCGCTTAGATGGTCAAAGGTATTACATGACAACAAAGCCATAAATTAATCTGGTTTGGAAAGATGCTTCTTGTGTGCTTCTGATGTGCGACACTGAGCACATGCATGTTCTTGCTGGGGAAGAGAAGGGTAATAATTAACAGTTGTTAAGGAGAGCATCCACCAGCGTAAGATAACTTAGCTCTGTCTTTCTATGAAGTCTTCTGCTTATTATGGGAGAGTTGGCTTCTTTGAATAGTTTGGTTTTTTAACCAAAAGTAAGAGAAGGAAGATTTGGGGAAATGGTTGGGAGTTTTTAGGCCTGCCTTGTTACAGAGATACACAGAGGAAATGGGTAACTTTTCCCTTCTAACTAGAGCTAGAGGCTACATAGTTCTCAAGTTTTGGGTAAGCAGAACAGCTCTCTTCTATCACCTTTGCCCTACTGTGCTTTAGCAGGGATTAGATTTACCCAGGCTTCAGTGCTCTCTTGGATTGTGTGGACAATGTAAGTTCATTATATTACTTACCTCCTTTTGTGGGGTTGGTTTTTGTTGTTTTTGGGTTTGGGTTTTTTTGATAAAGGAATAAGGCTGAAAGGAGAATTGTTTTTCCTTAAGTGTTATGAAGAATTGAAAGATATACACACTTCTTTTGCTTTGCAGCCCAGTTCCTGTTGGTCCAGACCAGATCTTGCTAAGAGGTGCACAACTGAGAAACACTCAATGGGTCTTGGGTATTGTTGTGTATACAGGACATGATACAAAGCTCATGCAGGTAAAGTTTTTAAGGAGATCCAGATTCTAGGTCTGATAGAAGTTAGTAATCTTTCCTGTTTTCTCCTTGTTTGTTGGACTTGATCTTATGAAAAGGTTTGGCTCATTGTAGCTGTTTAAGAGCTGGAGGCCTTGAGGAGTACAGGGATACTGTTGTACTTGAGATTGCATGCACACGTGTATAAATGTTAAACACTTGGGTATTTGTCTCAAAACACTTCAATATATAAGCAAAACTAACTATATTTTATCTTACTTTATCTGGTAGCTGGAAAATATTTGAAACTGAGGTTTAACAGCTGAGGAAATGGTAATGACCACCTACAGTTTTAGCACTTGGAGAGATTAAAGTTAAGACTACAGTCTCTGTCTTGCCTTAACGGCTGGAAGTGCCTGGAGAGACCAGCAGCATACTATGTCTGTGTCACTCACCTCTGCGGTGAGCAGGCGGGTGGACAGCCAGGAGATGAGCACACTGGGTCTTTACAACAGAATGGTTCTGTTCCCCTCATCTGTCAGTTTTGGAATCCTGAGGAGTGTTGACTTCTCCTTGTACCTTGTTGAGCTTTGCAAACCATATTGAGCTATATAGAGTTGAAGTTGTATATTCTATAATGGACTCTAAAAATAGAAACTGAGTTTGCTTCTGCAATTTCCTCTTGTATAAACCATTGCCAGACTTTTTGTTTTTGTTTTGTTTTCTTCTTCTCCTGCTGTTGTTCAGAATTCAACTAAAGCACCTCTGAAGAGATCAAATGTAGAGAAAGTGACCAACATGCAGATCCTGGTTTTGTTCTGCATTCTCCTGGTGATGGCCCTTGTGAGTTCTGTAGGTGCCTTATTGTGGAACAGGACACATGGTGAAGTCGTCTGGTACCTTGGCTCCAACAGTGAGTATGCAAGCAGTGTGCTAGGGATGTGTCAGACTGGGTTTTCTAAGCTCTTAGTTTCTTATTTTATGTATTCATTTAGCAAAGCTAAGAAACACACACAAGAAACAAAGCCTGTTGCTAACTTTTTGATGGCCTAATTTTTTTTATTTTTTTTGAGAATGGGCTGGCATAAGTGAACTTGCCAGTGAAGCTTTTGTTAAAAAAACCTTAAAAAGATTAAATAAATATTATTGGGCTGCCACCCCAAGAGCAGGGCAGAAACAGAAGGAGGGCAGCAGTTACTCCTGGATATCTGGTGTTCAGGTTTTCAGCTCTGTGGAGATGCTATGCATAAACTTGTTTTCAGAGAAGGTCATGTACTGCTGCCTTGCGTATCATACCTGATTGCAGGATAGCAGGTGTCAATCTGATGATACTAAATTCAACTTTATGCTTGTGCACAGAAGCAAAGGATTTCTCTAGCTGTTTTTCAGTCAGAAACACTGATCTACTCTTGTTGTAGAGAAAACTGTTAAATATTAAAGGTTATGATTTTCTATTTATTGGATAATGTCTCTGACTTCTGTCTCTTAGCATGTCTATTAAAGAGTTTTTATTGTACTTAATTTATACTCCTTGAATTTATTAGTTCACATATCAAAGAGAGACGTTATGCAAACACTTCAAGATGAAATATATTGCTCTGCAGTAGACTTCTGACTTGGGGAGGTTACATTAGCTAGCTCTAAAATGTGTTGTTATGAAAATCTTGAGATGCAGATCTGAAAACAATTCTCTCAAACTGCAAATGGTCTTTCTGCTGGTGATTGCATAGCAGATGGCAAAGGGTGTCTTCTGCAGTTTAAGAACTGCGGTTGTGGTAGTAATAAAAAAATGACGTAGGAGGTACATGGAAGTGCCTCATATTTGACTCTGGTTTTTGGTAGTTGTAATATATTCTAGTAGCAGTATCAGCAACTTTCAAAGTTACTTCCCTACCCTCCCCCTTGCTTTTTGATGAGGAAGTTTAAATGTGTGCCTTCCCATGATGAGAGTAATATTGGAAGACATGAATGGAACAAACTCTTAAACTTGTGCTAATATAGAACAGGTGCAGTCTGTACTAAACCAGTATGACACAGTCTGTATAGATGCTTTTTTGTAAATGGAATGCACAGTTTCTATAACTTTTGTAATTGCCACACACAG
>NW_010181928.1:24899-32717 GCF_000695765.1 Mesitornis unicolor
CAGGCCAGGCCAGTAGGTGTTAAATTTCTGTCTAATTTCTATAAAGATTGTATTGGAGGAACCTTTTCCAATATCGTGTGCTTTTACTCTTTCTGTAAACTGGTCAAAGATGCAATTCATGCATGCTTACACTTGGCGGTGCCCGGGTCCAAACTTCAAGTCTTGCTCTGTTCTTCATTAGGCTTCAGCAACTTTCTTTGGATTCTGTCATTTCCTAGTTTGTTCACGTGCCTCCTTTCTAACTTAATTGTAATGCTGAAAACCCCTTAGTTGTGGGCTGTGACCCCACTGTGCTGGGTGCTCTGCATGCTGACTGAAATGCTTCCCTAAGCTTCAAGGAAAGTGAAGAACAGACAAATGTGGAGACTTCTGATGTGAAGAGAGGCAACACCATGAGCAGGAGCCTTCATCCCATGTCTCTGCTGAGTCTTGTCCATTCTTGCCTACTGCCTGTGTATGCTTCCCCTTCCCTTTAGGATCAGTTGGGCAGTTAGGTTTATTTGGGTAGCTTGCCCAGTGTTGTCACCATTAGTAAGAGCTCTTCTGCTTAAGCAGGATGGCTTAATTAATTTCCTAGGTGTCTGATTAACAAGCAACTTAAATATCTTCTCAATTTTTGCAAGTGCTGGCTCATTTTTAGAACAAATCCAAGTCTTTGTTTTTGGACTCCTTGAGAGAAGTAGGTACTTTCTGAAAGGTAAAATTATGTTACTAGTTAATTGGGATAGTTAACACATCAGATAAATCTTTAAATTTCAGTTATAATGTGGAATATCCTACTTCTTGCCATCTGTTTAGCAAAAATCGTTTAGAAATGGTTCTGTTTAATATATAGCTGCACCAATCTCGCCCTTCTTCACCTGGCATAATACGCTGTGTATCCAGGCATGTGTTCTGTGGGTGTTTTATATATGTACTATTGAAATCATTATTAAAAAGGCCCTTATACTAGGCATCAGTATACTTGCTGATTATTTTAGCACTACTAAATCCGATTAGGCCAACTGCAGAAATATGGTTGCCCCTATACTGTACCACTCGGACTTCTGCCGTCTGTCTGCTGATGTCTTACGTCTTTTTGTTCGCAGAAATGCTGTCTGTCAACTTTGGATACAATCTGCTGACGTTTATAATCTTGTACAACAACCTTATTCCAATCAGTCTTCTGGTGACATTGGAAGTTGTCAAGTTTACTCAGGCTCTTTTTATAAATTGGGTAAGTAACAAGAATAAATGTATTAATGTCAGTTTTGGGAAGTGACGTTAAAAAAAAAAAAAAACCACCCCCCTGAGACTTCATCTGATGAGTTTTCTGATGCAACTTCTGGGAAAGGCAGGGAGAACTGTATTAGTTCTGCGTTCTAGAGGAAATCAAAAGATTCAGTTGTAGGAAGATCCCATGTGCAAATAACTCTTGTGTATTTTAGGCTTTCAGGGTGAGAAGGAAGGCTCAGCTTTTTTTAGTTGAAGGACATCTCTCAGCTGACTCATGTTCAGTAATTACTTTTTGAAAACTGTTCAGTACCATACAGCTTCTCTCAGCCACAGCAGCGGGAATGATTAGATTTGTTTGGGGGTGTGGGGTTTTTTTGTTGGCTATTTTTTTGTTTTGCTGTGGTTGTATGTGGTGTTGAGGGGGGAGGGGATTTGGGGTTTTTTTGTTTGTATGCTTTTGGGGTTTTTTATTTTACTTTATTTTTTTAAATTGTGAGGTTGGCCTTAAGTCACCTCTGGTATGAATCATAGTATTTCTATAAGGAGATGAGTTGGTGTTGCCTCATGCAGCAAAACAGTGATCCCTCTGTTCAGGCAAGCTTTGACTTCAAAGTGTGTTTCTTTTCAGTTATGGACTGTAGTGATGTCATTTAAGCTGAACAAAAGCAGGAGAAATACCTTGTTTTGATATACATTAATCCTTGGACTTTCAGTGAAGTTGTAGTGGTTCATCTAAAATACATGTAAATGAGGTCTAACACCTGTATTTTCTCTGAACTGCTTATAATGTATTGGAGATACTTAACTAGCTTGTCTGAGAAATTGCTTTCGTTCCTGTAGCACTGTTTTGTTTACTCTCCCAATTAAGTGTAGTAATAGGAGGAGCTGATTTCAGTGTCACTTTGTCTCTTAGTCATGGATGTGGCTGGCATAAATTGCACTGCTGTAACTGCAGACCTATGGTTAGGCTAATGCCTGTTAGAACTTCTTTGCATCTGTAGCTTAAGAATTTAGTACAGTAGAATGAAGAAAATGATAATTACCTATAATTGAATCTGGCTTTTTTCATGTACAAGTCGTGTGGAGGTGCACTTCGGAAAGGAGACACCCCTATTCAACCTGGGATGCTGTCTGATTTTCAGGCCTTCAGAATCTCCACCAGTGGAGTTAAATCAGTCAAGCCAAGTTGGAGCTGACTAAAAGATGACTAGAGACTTTAGTGTTTAATGTGCATGACATAGATCTAATTTGGTCTCATTTCAGGACATAGATATGTATTATCCTGAAACAGATACACCTGCAATGGCCAGAACCTCAAACCTTAATGAGGAACTCGGGCAGGTAAGACAACATTTTCTTAAGTGTTGTGTTCGTGATGTGTTCTGAGAAGACAGAAGGTATGCATGCTGTACAGATCTGCTTTGTTCTGTTGCCCTGCGGCTCAGGTTAATGGGATGTCTTTACTTTCATCAGTCCAAGTCTTAAGTAAAATAATGAGGTATCCCAGGATTAAATTGGAGGTCATACAGACAGTTTTAAGCCTGGGAATTGAATCTTCATTTATGTTCACTCTAAACTGACTTTTTCTCTTAGGGGTGTCAGAGAGGTACTCTGTGGCTGTGATTGTCTATGCTGGAACAGATTATACAGGACTAAGTTGAGCTGAAGAACAAGCCAACAGCCTCAGCCTGTGTTTTAGTTCTTCATGTTTCTTTCATGATTACCTCACAGGAAATGCAAGTCAAAAAAACGCAGTTGTAATCCTAACTTAGATTGTGTTCCTTCAGGCATTTCCATTCTCCTTTCAGATAAAAATAACTGTGTATTAACTTGTAGTTGTGATAAGACATTTGTTATAAATTCTACAAATGAGATTTTTTCAAAATGAAAGGGCTTCCTGAAATGAGATTACTGGAAAACAGGACTTTGCAATTGGAGTCTTGTAGTAGCATTGAGAAACTGTAGCTTTTTTCGTCATAGGTATGTAACTGAACCACATGAACTTCATTTGTGTGAATTTAATGTTGGAGACAATGTTTATGTATTTAAAATACATAATTGTGTGCTGCTCAGCAGGGTGGTAGTCAATATTCTTCCCACTTAATCAGGCTGGCCTTTTGCTTAGCGTTGTTTAGAATTGATTTATATTTAGGTTACTTTGTGAAGTTATCAACCTCCAATTTGTGGTATTGTTTTTTTCCAAAGTAGTCTATATTATGTGGTACAGCGTATGCTCTAGGCCCATTTGTTGTTTTCAGAAATGGGTTACTAGTGATTCCATGTAACTAGACTGAATTTTTGGATTCATTAATTTAATTACTTGTTCATTTACTATACTCAGAAGCAGTGTAGCACACAGCCAAAGGATGACTTAACTGGTAGCGTAGCACACTGTCTTGAACTGAATTGCAGATATTGAGGAAAGGCTTTTTGCAACTCTAGGCAAAATATTCAGGTCTTTAAACTGGCTATCTCCTATGTTAGCACCATCCCTTCCTGTTGCTTGTTTAAAATCTTACCCAGTACAGATCTGAACCAATGTGGAATTGACCTTGCAATTGATTTTGCTCTGTTGTGGCCAACTGAAGGCAGGAATCTTGAGTCTCCTGATGTTCCAAAAAGTTGTGTTGCTGTGCTGGGATTATCTCCAAGTTCCAGCTGGAAGTCACAGATTCCCATTAAGGGATTACTAGCTTGGGCAGTGCTGACTGTGGCTGTGTCTTGCACTTCGGAACTGCTCATGACCGGATACCAGAAAAAGCAGCTTACGTTTGCTTGCGGGTTGCCACTTTGACTTATTAGGGTATTCCTTTCCCAGTACTGTTTATGGGGGTAAAAAATAATCTCCGGACAAATTCCTGGTGATCTTTGAAACACAGGATTTCTTCAGTGTGTTAAATTCGAATGATTCCTCAACAGTCTTAAGAATCTTGGTTTTGATTTCAAGTCTTGCTCTTTGAAGTTAGTACAGTTGAAAGAATTGGTGAATGTTCAGCTGGCACAAGCAGATACATCTGTACTGACTGCTCTGGAGCCTTGGCAATTGATATGTACTGTTTGAGCCTTTCTGCAGGAGAAATAATGCTATTAAGTAACTTTCTTGATTTTATTCCTGTAGCTTTGGTAAGGCAAACCAAGCTGTAATAAGCTTGCATTGGCCAGTACTGTGTCATTGGAGTTGTGTCTCCCAGAATTTTCCTGATACTTAACCTGTTTTGGACTTTGAGTTTTGTTACTTTGCAAGCTGAAAATTAGGCTACTTTTTTTCTTTCAGGTGAAATACCTGTTTTCTGATAAAACGGGTACTCTAACGTGCAATATCATGAACTTTAAGAAGTGCAGTATTGCTGGAGTGACATATGGGTAAGTATGACTTTCAGAAACTCTGTCGCTTAATGCATGCTTACTAATGGTACTTACGTTTATATCAGACCAGAACTAGAATAGTCTTCAGTTTGTGTTTTAGTATGTTTTGTGGTCACAGTTAATAGCTTTCATTTTCATGTCCTGCAACACAAATTATGAAATGTGAATCTGGGGAGTACTTTACATGAAGTGAAGAAAATTTGCTTCCTAATTTATCTGATCATGATTTAAACTAAGCCAGAACTGCTAAATAATCTCTGGCATTTTCCAAAGGAAGAAGATGCAGCCCACGTGTAGCAATTTTTCAGTCATGTTTATGATTTCTTCAGATGAACCAGGATTTCATTATAACCATGTAGCTGTAGTTGAAGTTGCTGAGTTTCATACTTCTTGCATGGAAGGGATACCCATTTACTGTTTCTGTTCTGTTTCTGTCAAAAGGATCTCTGACTCATGCCAGTATTTCATAGCACTTGGCCTTTTTGAGTCTTGAATACCAAATTTTTGTCTTGGCTTAGTTTGAAGTGTATAGACTTAAAATCTCTGTGCAAGTTAACCTTTGAATTTCATCGTACCTAAATTAGATATTTCAAAAGGCAGGAAACTTGACTCAAATGTGTGAGCAGCTGAACTCATGGTTCCAGCATATGTTTGTATGTGTGATGAGTCATTGGTCTTCGCTTTCTACCTATTTTTGGTTTGGAAAGTGGAATAAATGTGTTTTACTTTTTTCTATCCCTCAGTCACTTTCCTGAGTTGGAAAGAGAACGTTCATCAGAAGACTTCAGGTAAATACAGTCTAAGATGTTTGTGTTCTGAATAGCACTGTGGGGACAATCTACATAGAGACTACTTTCCAACTTGGGACTGGAAGAAGCCCAGTGGTTGGGTAAAATGCTCATCCAGCAGGAGCCTAGTGCAGAGCTGGTGGGTGGTGATGGATATTCTCTTCTGTGCAAAGAGGTGGTGGGTGAAGGGGAGCGAGGCATAGGCAGTGACTGGGGTGGCTTGGATGCCTGTTAATGCAGTGCTTATTTATAGTTGCAGACAACCAAGTTGCAACCTGACAGTAACGTTCTTTACAGTAACCTTACCTCTAAGTAGAGAATGAGCGTTACTCTCTGTAATGACTAAGTTTGAGCTTGAATCACAGAATCACAGAATGTTAGGGATTGGAAGGGACCTCAAAAGATAAGGAAAGGAAAAGTAATTTCTTTATTCATATGTTATTTTTTAATAACTGAACTAGGAAAGAGCCTGATATGGAGTTGTCTTATGAAAGAGAACATTTTTTTTTTTCTCTATTCAGAGGTTTAATGTAGAGGTGATGGGTCTGTCCCATTCTACAGAAAGGACTGAAAACCTAGAAGCGTTACAGTGTCACTGTGGCGTGTTCAGATTAGCAGGAAGTGGGGAAGAACCAGGGAGGGCTGATGGGGCTTTGAATGGCAAATGCAGTTAACAAGTGAGTTTTCACCCAAGGAACAGGTAGATGCTGAATGCTGTTAGAAAGCCACTTTTCTGAGTTTTTTTAAGTTAGGCTTCACTGGTCCAGCTGATTTTTATGATCACCTTTTAGGAAGGTGCTATGATGATATGTTGTTACTTCTGCTGAGATGTAATTTCTATGGATGCCTCTCTTTTTCTCCCAATGTAATGCTATTTTCTTCATTGCTGTCTTTTCTCTCTTTGTCCTCTTCTTTTCTAGTCAGTTCTGTGGAAGAGTTTCTTCCAGGTACTAATTTGGAGTACTCAGGCTTAAATTCCTCCAGGGATCAACTTGAAGCAGAACTTGCTGACTAGAGCAGGAGTTCAGGGATATTGATCTTTGATTTACTTTAAAAGCAAGTCACCTTGAAACCAATTTATTTCAAATACACTTAAAAGCTGCTTCTGCTACATCTGTCCTACGAGGTGTTGATACTTGAATCTTGTCAAATAGACTTTCAGGCATAAACATTTTGGGTTTCTTATTGGTGTTCTGATGAAATTGTTGCTCATTTTCAGTCTTTTGTGCATTACTCATGATCTCTTCACAATACTTTCAAGGACAGTGCTTTGTTTCTTCATTGCTTCCTAACAAAGTAGATGAAGTAATAAATAGTAAATGTTGCCACTTATGTTTGAAAACGCTTGTCTTGCTCTGCAGTCAGCTACCTCCTTCCAGTGAATCGTGTGAATTTGATGACCCAAGACTGCTGCAAAACATTGAAAATGACCATGTAAGTCTACTCTCTGAATGTCATGTCTCTTTAAACACCCTATTCTAGGCCTCTCTGGAATTGAATGCTGGATGAAGCTATTATGTGTGGTCAAATCTGCTCTGTGGGTGTGTTATACAAGCAGAGGGGTAAAAGGAAGTAGAATAGCTCCCCCCAACACCTTTCTGTGTGTTTGTCTTACTCCCAAATTAAAGAAACAATGGCATTGTTATGGATACCAGCTAGCTATAAAACAGCTTCATCTATGCTAGTGTATATGGAAGATAATGTCTTGTAGCAAATGATGGTAGAAACTGTAGTTCTTTAAAAGAAAAACTACTGAGTGTTCAAGCATCCATACTGTTACAAAAAAAAATTTAACAGTAACCTAGAGCATTTCAAGGTAGTTCAGGTGTGAGACTTGCTTTAAATACTGCAAATGTTGGGAATTCCATTTGTGTAAAGGATGTGAGACACAGGACTTAATTGCAAGCTTAAGCTTCACCTGAGAGTGTGTCCTAAAGGGACTTTGTCCTTAGAGTGTTAGTTCATGGCTTCTTCAGAAACTGTGCAGCTATCGAGTGTCTGACTGGACACCACACAATTCAAGTCACTTGCAAAAAAACCCATGACCTTTCTCTTCTGCAGAAGCTGTCTCACAGTAGGGGATCTGGGCATTGGCAAGTGCAAACTCAAATGACGAACTCTGTTAGCTGATTGCTCTCCTTAGTGTAATTTCTGTAACTGGGCTGGTTAAGCTTAGGATGAGCATCTGAAGAACAGCTGCAACATACTGCTTGTGTGCAGCAAAGTTTTGCTTTCCATTTTGCTTTACTGTACTAAAGAACTTGAAATGCAGTGTGGTGTGAATGCCTGAAAGAATGTTTAATTACTTTGTGTGATGCTATGTATTCCTCAGGGTGATAGAGTCTAAAGATGGCTCCTGTGCCCTAACCTGCAGGAAAGTGGACCTCCCAGGACAATGTATTTGTTTCCTATGTGGCTTTTATAATAATTTGCACTGGAAGGGTTGCCT
>NW_010181928.1:32748-58869 GCF_000695765.1 Mesitornis unicolor
TTGCAGCAGATATTTGGGTTGCCTCCTGTTCCTTTGTGTTCTGTTTGTTCATGTATGGCTGCAGTTATGGTTTCTGGCAATTGCTAACTCCATATGCTTCAGTTCTGAATGAAAGGCTACTCGTTTGAGTGCAGGCTGCAGATAAAGTGTGTTTGAGCTCTCACTGACTGGCTGTTGCTTTAGACACCTATATAGAAAAGTACTTCAGTACATTTTAATAGACTCCGCAGAAGAGATGAATGGGCTGTGAAGTGGAATTTTTCATCTAGTCTTAAGATGGCCCCTTAACTTTGGGCTATCTCTGATTCTTTGGTGGTCTTTGGGTAGAGATGCTACTTTAGGAGACAGAAGGAACATTTGCAGTTGTAGCAGGCAAACAGGATTTTGGTAGCTTCCTTAGGTGTCACTTAGTCTAGACAGCTCAGAAGTCTTACTTCTTTGCATGCATGTTCTTCTGGCAACTTGAGCAGATAAATACTGTTGTCATTGCACAGCTGACTGGGCCAAGCACACTGTGTGAACTCAGCCCTTAGACAATCAATGGGGAAATCTCCTGCTGATGAGACTTAAGGTGTACCTTGTAGGCCAGAGTTAATCTTTTGGAGTCTGACTGCACCGGAGGGATGGATACCACCCACAGACAAGTGGTGATTTAACACAAGCTGTAAGAGTGCAAGGCCTACATGTGACAAGTGGCTTAGGAAGTTCAGGTCTATTTGTCAGATTGCATCAGTGAGATGAGGACTGGGTTCCAGGATAGTGAGACAGGAAAGAGTTGCATTTTTCTAGCTTTTTGCATTAGATCAACTGTTAAGGTGCATAAATGGCTTCCTTCTACCTAGAAATCCTTAGTGTCTTAGTTTTTATAGCTAGTAAATAGCTGCAGATGCCGTTTGCAGCTGTCTGACAGTCTCCACTCATTTAGTGAACTGAGGTGACTAGACTGAAGTGTTCTAGCACAGGCTGCCTTAAGGGGTCAGATGGTGCTGTACTCAGCTGGGCAATGAATTACCTTTAAACATTTGCCTTTTTGCAAGCTGTCAATGTGATCTCTCGCAAACACTCATTAAGTGCTTTTCTAATCCAGTTGCAAGTGTTAGTTTAGAGCTGTCTCAGTGCCAAGTAACTTTCTTTCCTGGTTGAAAATAAAAAACCTTGTACTTGTCCTCATGAGACTGTCTTCCATGTGCTAGGAAGGTTTTTAGCATCCTGCATCACCTCTAGATTTCATAGCTCTTCTGGGCTACTGGTGTGTAAGGACTGACTGATGGCTGTGTCCACTCTTGAGTAACAGGCAAAGAATTATTCCCCTGCAGGACAAGTTCCAAGGAAAAATAACTTGTCTTGGAAACAAGTGCGGGTTTCTTCTGGCTTCTTTGGGATTTTGATGTGGAATAAAATACCTATTTTTGCCTGCCTATGCTTTTTTCTTTGTAACAGCTTCTGTTGGATGAACTGTGCAGCTGTGCCAAGAGTACAATGCTGGCTTGTTTCTATAGGGAAAATGGCAGAAACTCTTATTAGAATAAGAAAAGATTAGTTATTTGAGAGACTTAAAAGCATTTTTGGTGAATATGCTAGATTGTCTTTATCTTGGTGCTTGACAGTTGCACATGTGCTGTGGATTAACTCTGTATGGAGATGCAAGGCTGAGTGTGGGGTTGGTTTTACGCTGGAGATATGAGTGCAGGTAAGGAGGTCAAGAAGTGAAAGAACTAAAACTTGGATCTCATCCTGGGCTGTTCTGTCTCCCTGGATTCTCTCTGAACTCCCAATTTGCATATGAACTCTCTTCTGTGGCCATCGAATTACCACTTGGCCAAGAAGCAAGAAGCCCTTGCAGATGCGTGAATTGATTCAGTGAGTATGTGTGAGGAGTGGTTTAGCAGCTGGCCAGGCAGAACAGAGAATGGTTGTGCTCATGGTGAGTCTTTACCTCAGTGGAAGTGTTCATTTGCATCTCTCCAACAGGTCTGCCTGTTTTTGTGACATGTGTAGGAGCTGAGGCTTTTATCCCATCAGGCTTTGTTGAAATGGCAGCTATCGTCAACTGATCCTTAATTCCTTAGGAAAGCAGAACCAGAAAAGCCTGTCACTACTTACTGGGATGAAAAACTGGACTTTAAAATACAGTAAGGGGAAAACACATGCAGGTTGTGGGAGCCTTTTGGCAGGCTTTAGTTCAGAAAGTAACTGTTGCCTAAAAACTGACCAAACATAATTTTACAACTCACAATTAAATTGTTACAGCTTGGTGAGAGAGATTGTTCACTCTTCTGCTTTTACCGTTACTGTGCATGGGACTTTGATACTTTTCTTTTGCTCAAGTACAAGGCAGTATCCTTAAGTAATATTTCAGTGGTTTTGGACAACATAAACTTACGTGTAACTCTGATAGATTATGGTTAATGTTTTCTTTGAGTCTGTGCCTTGAATATCCCGATCTCTACAAGCGTCACTGTTTTGGAGGTACCCAACATGGCTGGATCCTCACTGCTCTGTAGATAATTTGAATGAATAAAACAGTAGGAAGTTAATATAATTTTTCAGATTGAGTCATCATTCTCCCTGGTAATGAAGTAGATAAGAATTTTAATAGCTGTCCTTGGCAGAATGTGCCACATTTTCTGCAAAGTACTAGGGTCAAGTTGTTGGACTGTGCCTTAATATCAGTTTGGCAATTTTAGACCATTTGCTCAAAACCTATCAGTCCTGCTGATCTGGAAATACTGTGAATGGAGGCACCAATGTGATACTGCTACAAGTGCAAGAGAAGATGAATAAATTTGTTTAACATCACATGCTACTTCCTTTTAATTGTATCAGGCTGTCAGCAGTTGAGTAGCATAATGCAATCTCTGTCCTCAGAGTGAGAAGGCCCAGATAAGAACATGCGTGACAAATGTGCAGATATGTGTGGCTCTGCAGGGTGCAGCTTGCTCCCCCAAAAAATGAGTTTTGACTCAATGTTTTGTTCCCTCTGAACAAGAGAGCACACAAAGGGATGAGAACTTGTGATACAGCTTCCTGACCAGTGGTCTATGCCCTGCTTGGTAGTGGATAATGTTGTGTGGTTTAGGTAGGTTATCTTTGTGTTCAGTGTAGATAGTGCTTTGTAGATAACAGTTCAGAAACTGCTTCCCAAAATATGTGAATATGTCTCACTGTGTCTGTATTTCTTAGCTTGCAGGGACAGCATGTGAAGTATGTTGAGCCAGTGGAGTGTATCACTGGCATAGGTGATACACGAAGTGTTTCATGGATCTTTGGAGAAGACTTAGAGAAGCAATAGCTTTTACCCAGAACTGTTGGCATGCAGGGAGAAAAATGGGGGGAGATGGCATTTGAAATGAGAGCTACTTGTGGACGGGTGAACAGGAGACTAAAATATGCAAACTCTGTTCCTGCTACAGATAAATACAGCAGGAAGAAATGGGGTAGGAAGAAATAAAGCTGAGCTTGACAAATAAGCAGTCAAGGTCTCTCATAGAAACCATCAGTAAGAATCTGAGTACTAAAATGAGAGAGACTTGCTTTAATAGAGGAAAAGAAGTAATAAAGCAGAACTGGTTAACCTGTGGGACTCATCTTATGCTGGGATTAAGCTTGGCATGATGTAAGGAACATATCAATGCAGAAGCCATTAATGAATTTTCTGCTCACAGCTCTGAAGTAGCAACTTGAATGCTCTGTCCTGACTCATATTAGTGCAGCAAATATTGTGTCAGGGCTGGAGCAATATAGAAAGGAAACAAATGCCAGCTGTGTGGAGGAGCTGATGTGATGAGCTGGGTCTCTGGTGGTCTGTTGCTACAGAATTAAAAGATTGCCATGTAATACATTGTGAGCTGTGAAAATACCAAGACAGCAAGAAATTACATTGCTGGCTTGAAAGCAGAAACAGGTACATAGGAAGGATTAAAATCAATGATATTACCCGAGACAGGTTGTTTCCAGCTGATAGAGCACATACTGTGAAAGCATGCAAGGGGCTGGGTGATAGATGTGTAAGGAGGACATCAAAGACCTGTAGCAGTGGATGCTGAAATGAGGAGAATCTGGCAGGCTGTGCATTTTGAGATGGAGATAAACTTTCATTGCTTTTGCTGGAAATAATGGAGCTGCAGTAACCTCCTGACCAGTAATTTGCTGGGGACTTACTGTTTTGCACACTGCTCTCTGATTATATTCCATCTGTTCATTTTCTTGAACACAGCCTCTGCACTCCAGCATGTCAGAAGGTACAGCTGTTGTTATTTTAGTGGCGTGTGACCATACAATTCAGGAGTTTCATTACGCAAAGATAAAGGTCCTGTGTGAAACAGTTATTTAGAAAATATTGATGACAAAGTACATGAAGTAAAACAAGAATAGAAGTATTGGATCTGCAGTCTCTTTTATTACTCTTTTCTGATATGCTTATTTTTTGTTTACAAATGTTAACACCATATTTGCCAGCTGCCTTATTTTTCATGGTTTTTGTAGTAATTTACTTTCTAGTAATTAAACTTTGCTACTGCCAGTGCATCTTTCTGTTGTACACATATATAGGCTATGTGTGCCACATTGAAGAAAAATCTCAACAACTATTCCCTATTTTTGTTCTTGTCTGTGAAATAGGACCTGAGATAGAGCAAAACTGTGTGGGTCGTTTTTGTCACAGCTTGGCTTGGGGAGAGAAGCATTAGCATGTCTAAAAGCCAGATGTGAAAGCTACTGGCCTGATTGTGAGAAGTTGTGTTTTAAGTGACCCTCTAAATGGGAAATGGAGGAGTCAAATGTCTCAGTAGTTGTATGTGATTAATGGGTTTTGTATGAAAAAAATGCAGTGCATTTCAGATAACAGTACTATGCGTATTCTTAAAATACACGCGGTGCAAGGCTCTCACATGAGAGGATTTTTGGTGGCATGTAGTTCTCACTTGAAAAAGTTTCCTTTGAACTTTGTAGTCTGTCTTTCTGCTGTGAGACATGCAGGTGTATGTTAGCAGAATGATTAGTGTAGAAGCATCTTTTAACTGTTTTAAAAAAAAAACAAACCTTGGATTCTGTTTTACTAAAATATCTTAGGATTCTCCATCTGATCTTGGTTCTAATATTGCGATAGTGGCATTTTGGCCTGACTTTGTGCTAACAGCTCTTGTGGTGATCTTGGTGTTGCAGTAGCTGTTAAGACAGAGTATATCTAAAATATGCTATGCTAATAAAAACCTTGGAAATGAGAGGGTGTTTTCATATGCAAAAATTATGTGAGTGTTCACAAAGTCAACCAAGGCTTTCTGCAGAGGTAGAACAGCTGAGCCTGTGCCTGACTCAGTGAGCAGACGGCTGCTGTGGTACAAGACTTTGATGCTGCCAACTGTGGATGTTACGGATACAGCAGAGTTGGTGAAGGGGAACATGTGTTCACCTCAGCTGTTTCAGCCAAGCATCTTAAAGGTCTTTGTGAGCTGTGGATGAAGCAGTATGGCAGGTTGTGAGCTGGGCAGCTGAGTACTGTTCCTGACTGCTATGGGACTGGAAATGCTGTGTCAGAGGCAGGGGTGGAAAGGAGGCAAGAATGGGGTGGGGGATGCCTTAGCTGCAGTTGCCAGAAGCTGCTGATCAAAGGCCTATGATTTAATTGCTGTAGCATCTTCACTGGGTGGTAGACTCAGTGTCTCATGAAGCCTTTTGGGATGGCTGGTGACTGTGCAGTCTGTGAACAATGTTTTATATTGTGTGTTCTTACGATGCTGAATGCATAGGGACCATTGATGAAATTTCTGTTCAGTTGAATGATCTATTTCTGTGGAAGATGATGTGATGTTGCCTTCTGGCTAATCAGCTTCTGGCACATCTAGATGTTCGTTACTAAGGGTGCAGTTGCAGTGAGTTTAATTCTGGTGTGGTTACTGACAAGCTATTGAAAGCTGTTGTGGGAGCTACTGAAGTAGTATTTCCTGTTGTTTGATTATAATCAGCAGCTTGTGACAGACATCTTTGACTGTATGAAGCTTGGGGTGGTACAAAGTTAATGCTTTTATATTTAGGGGGTATGAAGCTTCTCAGCTCTCTGCAACTTAACATGTCTTTTATCAGAAGCACTCTAGTTCATTAATGCTGGCCCAAATGCTGCTTTATTGGTGTTCTGGGACCAAGACAACTACTATAAAAAATAAATTTCTTTTTTTGTCTCTGGTACCTAAGAGGTATTCAAAGGTGAGCGAACAGCTGCCTCAGTCCACGTGTGTTACTAAACCTCACTCTTCTGTTGTCCTGTCTAGCCCACAGCTGTACACATACAGGAGTTCCTCACTCTGCTAGCTGTGTGCCATACTGTTGTTCCTGAGAGACAAGGAAATACGATAATCTACCAGGCCTCTTCTCCAGGTTGGTTGTTGCTGTTTTTCTGGGGAGGGAAGGAATTAGAGAGTACAAGTGGATGGATAAGGGATGAAAAGAAAGTCCAAACATTTCTGGAAAGGTCAGTGATGTTAAAAGCAAGATGTTCTCCATGATGCCAGAAGTAGATCTGGCATCTTCTGTCACTAGTGCATGCTGCTTTTGAATGCTTCATACAGAACTGCCAAGTCCGTGATGTTTTTGTAGAGCTGGGCTAGGCTTTTGATCCCTTCTGTTCTCATGAGACCTTTTAACTCTGGCCTCTCTCTGCTGAGGCAAAAAGCAAAAGTAAAACTTTCAGCGACTTCTGTACATAGAGTTGACCTATGTCTCTGCATGAACAGTTACTTGTTCTGTTTGCCATGAGTGCAAGCTGGTTGCCTTGATCTAGCAGCTTCCCATGTTGCTTGAAACTGATACATGATATGGTGCAACATAGAGCAGAGTCTTGGCTGTATTTTTGCTGACTCTTAGCCCCTTTTTTCCTTCTTTCAGACAGCACAGTGGTACTGAAAGAGGTAGGCAGGTCCAAAACGCAGAACTGTGGGGACCTGCTCCCCATCAGACTTATCTCAGTTTCTGAGGATCTTTCTAGACCTGTTAGTGATATACTGAGTGATAAAGCAACAAGATGTCTATTTGTCTTAATAGAGTGTCTGAAGAGTCAGGTGAATGGCCCATGTAAGGCAGCTCTAGTCATAGGGTTGATGAACTGTGAGGAGACCAAGGGAGCTGTAGAGACACTTAGGTTGCTTGAGCTGAGCACTAATTTAGCTTGTACGGTGGTTGTGCTCAATGCTATTTGCTCGTTAATGAGGCTGAATAACTACATACAAGAGGTAGAGGTGTTGGCTCTGGTTTCAGCTCAGTTATTTGAGATCTTATTAACACTGCCGAGCTCAGTCCTCAGAAGAGAATGCTGTACTTATTTCTGTAGCACCTGAACTTAGTGCCTTTACTGTAGGGAATGGATTAAATGCATGTTGTAAGTAGTTATAGGAGTAACATAACTTTGATCTTTCAGAGCGTGTATTTCCCCTTTTTCATGTAGGAAAAACATGACTCTTCCAGAGCAGTAGACTTCAATGCTTCAATAGTTACAGGATGTTTTATACAGATAGAGTATGAAGTTTGTGTAGTTGATATTACATGGCCTTTGTAGGACTAAAATGTGAATGTTGTTGTGGAAGTGTGTGCAGAGCTACTCTGGTGGCCTTACAGATGTGGGAGTACATGGGGAAAGGGTGCTTCTGTTTTTTGGCAGTGTGGCATGTTTAAATATAAGCTTTGCAGACCTCTTCTACATACCAGGCTAAACTTGAGCTTTTCTTTTATTGACAGATGAAGGGGCATTAGTGAAAGGAGCAAAAAAACTTGGTTATGTCTTCACAGCACGGACTCCCCATTCGGTGATCATTGATGCGGTAAGTAATGGATGTGTGTTGTACAGACTGCTGAGCTCATGCAGAGCGTGAATGTCTCCTGCGTGGTTCTTCAGTTCCCCTTCACAGGGCCTTTAGGATGTTACATGCAAAGGCTTTTGCAGACTGGGGAAAGTTGTCTTACTCTATTTTTCAATGCAAAGTCCTCTGCCCTTCTGTGTGGCAATAGGAAGTTGCAAGCTTATATAGGAAATGACAGCAGTTGTGCCTGAAGAGTATTTCCGTTGTCTGGGAAGCACAGACAAGCACACTTAAATCAGAAAAATTCATGTGTCTGGGAAATTATGTGTAACAGTTACTGTACTTCTAAATGTTTGAGTTATTGTATTAAAATGGATTTTTTCTTCAGAGTAAAGTATTCAGCAGAAGATGTATCTGCTTGACAAGCTCTGCATGCAGAGGTGTGTAGCTAACGGCTTAGAGTTGGTACAGGCAATCTCCAGCTCACGGGGCCATATTCTGATTTAAGTTGCAGTCTAAGCTGAAGTAGCTCCAGACTTACACAGGTGCAACTAAGATGAGAACTTTGTCTCTGAAATACATAGTAGGATGCTTATTAAGAATAATGGATATATTTTTGTCCTTTCTCCCAGGTGCATTCACTTTCAAGCTTCTTGGTGTACTGCCAAGCTAAGCACTTAAAACATAAATATTTCTAGGATTTTTTACAACTACTCGGGAAACTGCTGCTTAGTTTAAGGGGAAGAGCTTAGGATGAGGAGTGTCATCTAGAGGTATCTAAGATCTTCCATCTTCTAGGAAGACCTAGGCCCACCTGACCTTTTTTTATATTGCTCATACATGCCAAGCTGGGAGCACTGTCGGTCTGTAGCCAGTAGTAAAAGCTGTTGCTCCCAGAGGTTCCTGTCTCTCCTCGTTGCCTGCATCTCTAACAATACATGTAATATGGGTTGGAGAATATTGAAGACATTGCTGAACATGTGCCTTATAGGACATAACTCTATACTGAGATTAGATTTTGCTACAGCCTTGTCTTTAACCATGTGCTGAAAAAACTACCAGAGTTCAGAGACTGCAGTAACTCCCACTGCTCTCATCTCTTACATGGCAGGAATGGCAAAGCTATGACATTTCTTAATCCTTTCCCTTCCTCAGGTTGCTCATGTTCAACCGCAGCAAATAGTTGTTGATGGTAACAGGAATTACTCCTTGGTTAACCATTTTTTACCACAAAAATTATAACCTAATATGGTTGTAAGTTCAAGTAAAAGAAATATTAAGGCAATTCAGGCAAAGATTACAGTATTACTGAATCTGGATGGCATGTTTATTTTAATTTGGACAACATGCACAGTCTGTAATATATCTCTTAGTTTATAGCTGTTAAGAAGTAAATATTCAGCTTATCTTTCTAAACATGCTTATTCTTCTGGAGTAAGATACTACTTCCTTGAAATGGTGTAAAAATAATAAATGGAGGATGCCACAGTATTAGATATTCAAGTTAATCTTTGATGCCGTCATTAAATAGGGCTCTACATGACTTTTACCAGGAGAGGGAGCTATTACCACAGTTTTCTTTACACCGGAGTGTGTGAACAAAGGTCTTTAACCAACTTGAATGTTTATATATGTAAGAATATACTGCAAACTCTAATAGTACATGCTTTCATTTTTAGCTGGGAAAAGAAAAAACCTTTGAAATTCTTAATGTGCTGGAGTTTTCCAGGTAAGTTTTCCTCTAATACACTTAAATGCAGAGTAACAAGAAAACCATTTTTGTTAATGTTATTGAGAAGAAAAAGATTTAACTGATGCAGTAGGAAAGCTGAACTTCCTTTCTCCATCTCCTTTTTTTCAGTATAGGGCTAATACAGAGCTTCTTACCAACTGGTGGCTCTTCGCATGTAAGCATGAAGCTCTCCTCTGCCACCCCAGCTCTATTGGCTTATTGAGAAGTTGCTGCTCTGAAAGTGTCATTCTGTTCTTTGTTGATTTTCTGATGTGTCACTGGTCTGCTTCAGGAACATGCTTTTAGATTGAGACAGCACATTTATAGTGCTTCTGTAAATTACTTCGTTTTGAGTAGGTGGAATCTACAACTGGAGAGCTTTTTGGGGCCCCTTTTTAAAAACCACTCCAGCTATGAGAATATAAACCTAGCAGGCACTCCCAACTTGACAAGCTAGTTAGGATGGGCACTGCTTGGGTAGCAAGAGGCTTTGTGTGGTGAATTGAGACCTCTAAATCATTTGAGATGATTGGTCTAGATCTCCTAGACTTCTTCCTCAGAGCAGGAAGATTGCTCTGCACTCTGATCTGTTTGTACATATTGGCAAGAAGGGAATGAGGAAAGAGGATGCTTCTGAGTTCTTTTTTTTCTAAGGAAGAGAATTATAGTTACAGATAACTTTTTTGAATATGAAACCACACGTTCTTAGGGTTCTCTTGATAAGAGTTGATTTGCTTGCCTCTGCCTCTTAGAAGCTGCATTTTTTTCCAGTGGCTCTATTAAAGGAGCAATTAAGAAGTGAAATGCCAAAATTGATCTTTAAAAATACATATATAACCTTGCCAACCTTCCTTTGTTAAATGTTTGTGTCCAGTATGCTATTGTTTACTTTTTATTTAAAAAATATATCCTGAACTTGACGGTCTTGATCAGCTGCCCTGCTCAGAGGGTCTGGCTTTGTTCTACATAATCCCAACTATGCAGTTCTAATTAGACCAATATAAAGAACCTATAGGGAGGTCAAGAGCTCATCTGTTCTGTGATTTCCTTTCTATGACATTTCTGTGTTCTTTTGAGTTAAGAAGTTAAATACCCACCCACTAACAAGGGCAGTTATTTCCATGTCTGTTACGCCTGTAATAAATTTGCATTCAGCCTTAATGTTTCTATTTTTAGCCTGAGTTCCCAAAATTTTGCTTGAAGAATAAAGAAAAACTGAGAATAAATGTGACTCCCCTTCTTTGAAGGGGATTTCTGTGCCATCTTGCTCTTTTGCAAATTCTTGCTTGCATTTGGGTGCAAGTCTGTTGTGGTTGCGTCCTCACCAATGGGAGCCACAGGGCTGAAGCTGGAAATGGGCAATTTAGTATTTCTCCTTGCTGTGCAGGATTGTGGGGTTTTAAGTTATTACTGTTACATCTCCCCTGATTGCAGATGCACTAAAGGCATCTGAGAAAGTTCACTGGCTAAAGCAGGACTTAGTCTTCATCACTAAGACTAATGAAAGCAAATATTTTTCTTTCAATAGCAACAGGAAGAGAATGTCAGTGATAGTTCGAACTCCAGCAGGAAAGCTACGTCTCTACTGCAAAGGGGCTGTAAGTAATTGTGCTACCTAATGGAGAACCGACACTACTGGTTACTGTTTCAACAGCTGTGACTGATGCTGGCATTTCATGTCTCATGCAGAATACATGTTGGCTTTCTGTTTAGGGCCAAATGATTTAAGAGATCTCTCATTCTTCCTCTGACTTTTATTGCAAGCAGCAGGAAGATTGCTGGGCTTTCTGCTACCCAGCTGAAATCCTGAAACTAATGGGAGCAAAGGCAGGATTTCACTCAGCTGTGCAGCAGCAGTTCAGGAGCTAGACTAAATGCTGTTGTCTGAATCTGTAACACCAAAACTTGTTCTCAAGTGGTTGGCTCTTGATCTGGCCCTGTTGAATCTCTGTACCTGCTGCTATTTGTCATCATGACTTGCACCATGTTGTGCTTCTGTCTTCACTGACAAGAGCAATAACTTACCAAAGTACAAGGCTGCAAAACTAGCATTGGCCATAGCCGCAGAGAGGTTCTAATTTCAATGGAAAACTATGGAGGTGGCATCTTGCAACTATTTCTGACTTCTGTAAGCATGTGGCTTACTTGAATCTATCCTGACATATAGGTTTGAGTGCACTGCTCTGTTGCTTCAGTTTAACTCCCTTGATTTGGTAAAGATGTAGTGGCTTCATGCTGGTGTGGCAGGAGTGAATTAAGCCCACTGTCATTGTGCATTACTTAAGTTGTATGCCTGGTAGGACTGCCCAGATCTGCAGCTATTTGTCTTCAGTCACTGCTTATACTGTGCCTGTACTCAGTTTCTTGAAGTGCAGCACTGGAAGGGATAGAAATCAGGAGAGTTTGTAGTCTAAGTTTTCATGCTGTCTTCTGTATGAGCAGGCTCCGATGCCTGACAGAGCAAAAGGGTTCTAGTAATTAGTGTAATCTGTTTTGTCTTGTGTGTTCTGCTGCATTCACCACTCATCTAAACTATTCTACATGAACTCTTCCATAATCTAAGTCATCTCCTATCCTATTACTTCATCATAAATTAATTGGTTTGTATGCCTATCTCTTATCAGTGGTAGATGTAGCCCTGTTTACTTAGCTTAAGAGTCCATATTTGAGCAAAAGTAGAGTTTGTGTATTTTCCATGTGTGTAGCAACTTGTTCTGGTAGTTGCAGCATAAAATCCAGACACTCTAGATATGCCGGTGATGGTGCTGCATTTTGATTGCAGGTATTGTCTGTGCCTCTTCAATTGCCCTTTAATTTAGTAATGAAGAAAGTTACTGCAGGAGGAAGGATTTTTCTGAGATAATTTAGTGGTAGAACCTGTTCAGTGTTTCTGCCTGCTGTTTAACATCCGTGAGAACATTATCTAGAAAGGATTGCAAGAAGCTCTTCTGTATGGAAGTAAAATGTGTACTGAATAAGACCAGACACTTAAATTCTCTGAAAATCAGTATTTCCAATTAGTAATTCAGAAAGCAGTGTTCTATACTGCCCAATAATGAGAGCCCCCTTTATGGAAAGATGAGGGGAGGGCAGTGTGTTTCTCTGTCCACATTATTTGAAGAGGTTGCAGTATCTCTGCCACTGGGCAGAGTCCAGATCATTTACTCAAACTGGAGTGTCTAAAACCTGAATGCATTACTTCAAATATGGGTTCTGATGTTCTTCACTTGAGCTTGTAAATACAGAAATGGAAACTTCATACGTGGACTTACACTGTTGTAATGAATTTGATTTTAATAGGATAATGTAATTTTTGAGAGGCTTTCAAAAGATTCCCAGTATATGGAGCAAACACTGTGCCATCTTGAATACTTCGCCACAGAAGGTAAGCGCAACAGCATGTCATGAGAATTCTATTTATCAAATTACTTGCAGCATGTTCTGCATTGTCTTAGCTCTGCGGAGCCAAATAAGATGGTTATGAAGATAGATTTAGGAGTGGTGTGTAATCAGCAAATTAACTCCTCTAGTATAACTTTATACCTAATGCAGTTTGTGTCCTACTCCTGGTTCTGTGTGATTTCAATATGGAAGTGGAATTTGGGAGGAAAAGATGAGGTTCTGTGAGTCTGTGGTGAAGGGAAAGGGCACAAGTTCTTTTACCCAGAATACCTCAGTTACATTGAAGTTAGAGGTGTTTTTACTGGTAAAAGTCTGATGACAAAGTCCCAAGCTTTGAGGCAGAGTGATAATCTGAACACGCTGAGAAGCCTGGAAGACCAAGACATCAAAGATGTCTGATGATCTGAAGTGGTCTCTAGGGCCTTTGACTGATGTAACACCTCATAGGGATCTACTTGGCATTGTTTCCTTTTCTGCAGTAGCATAAAATATTTGCATTATAGTAAAACCATTAACCAGTGGTTTTCTTTCTAAATCTGAAACTATTATTCAGGGTGGTGGTTGTTGTTGTTGTTTGTTGTTGTTTAAAAAAAAGAAAAAAAATTTGCAGACTCCCACATTCCCAGTAATTAAAACTTTGTATTTTATGGCACACACTCCTTTGTGCTTGACACATGCCAGGAAAAAAAAATAATCATTACTTCTGTATGTTAATTTTTTGTCTGTGGTCTAATAAAATGGTTTTCCTATTTCATGGGCCCTTTTTCTCTCTTTTGTGCACGTATTACTCTCATTATTAATGTGAGTCATGTGCATACACTGAAGGAGGAAAACAGTCGTGCTAAAAGGAAATGTGGGCTGTGCAGTCTATTTGGCTAAGTCCTATTTCCAGTCATAATATATAGCCAGTTCTTTGTTTAATTTGACCTTTTTTATATATGTGAAAGCCAAGCTTGCATTCATACTTAAGCTAAAAAGATTAAAGGTGACGCTTTTGCTGCTCCAGTATGGCTAAATTGCAATACTGAAATTTGAGGAGAAGCTGGTGCCTGCCTATTAGGCTCTTTTGATTTTGTACCAACATTAGTAATGTATATGAGCCAAACTTATGTCTTGTATTTGTGAAAATCCAAACACTTGAAAAATGTATAGGGAGATTCTGTCTGAAATCTGGAGTTTAACAATGAGCATTAAAAGCTCTTCTTGGCTTCTGTGAGAGGGTTAGAATTTGGCATTGATTAGGGCATTAATGATTAGCTGCTACTCAGTGTAATTTTACTATGTGTTAATGGCTGTGTTCCTGTGTTCTGTTGTGTAGGTCTGAGAACTTTGTGCATTGCTTATGCAGACCTGTCAGAAAACTCTTACAGGGAGTGGCTGAATGTCTACAACGAAAGCAGTACAGTTCTGAAAGACAGAACTCAGAAGCTGGAGGAATGCTACGAGATCATCGAGAAGGTAAAATGTGTATGTTTTTGAGAATCAGATACAGATTCCCTTACCTGTGTATTTTTACATGGGATTTAGGCTTTATACAGTAAACAAACCATTCATTTCATTCATGACAAACTGAAAAGGTACTTTTTGTTGGCAACTTGTTCAGTCCATAGACCTCTCAAGTTTTAGTTCGTCAATATGAGACAAACTGATGTGTGAAAGGTCATTACTACTTACAGACTCTTCTCACGCTCCTTTAATCTTGCTGTCTTGTGTAGGGTTGATCTAAGTAGATAATGTATAAAATTGTTGCGTTGTGCCATGTTCCCATGTACTAGTATGCAAGGAGAAATTGGTTGCTTTTCACATAGCAGCCACAGTTCAGGTTTTCTGAAGGCTGTTGTAGACATGGTAGACACAAAGTGTTCACCAAGGCCTGTAATTGTATAGACTGGAAAAAAGGTGAAAAACTGCTCTCATCATACTCATTGGAGAACTCATAGTCCTGGAAGGGGAAAGTAGGTAGGAGAGCCAGTTTGAAACTACTCCCACACTGAACAAAATGTTAAAACATCAACGTTAGGGGCTGGTGTGTCTTTGATACTTGGTCTTGCTGCTTTCTAAAATGCTGGTCGTGCTTCTCATCTACCTGTTCACGCTCCCTTGCTCCAGTTATTTAGCTCTCATTTTGTTCAGTGGTTTATTTTGAGCACTCTGAACTTGAGTTGCTTTTGTTAATTAGTGTGAACAATGCAACTTTAGTTCTGGAGCGCTGTTGGCTGGTTATTTAAGTTAGTTGGAGCAGAAGAGAGGAGGAAGCTGAGACCAGGATGGGAGCTGACTTTCACAGGGTAACAGGAAAATTCCAAGGACTTTAAGTGATAGCTGGAGATTGTGTCCTTCTTTTTCAAACCATTGAATAAATCTCTTCTTGTGCTGGTCAGTCAGCAGCCATGTGGTTGTCTAATCCTTGATTTCTGTAGGTTTCATAGCTCCCTTCAGTTTTCTGCTACCTGTGCTGTGTTCTTATGCACTTGTGTTTTCACTGAGATGAAAAATGATCATGATCAATCCACTAGTGTGGGTTGATTCACTCACTTTAAAATGTGTTCTCAAACCTTGGATCATTTGTGGCCATCTACCTTCTGCTTCTTTTTAATATCCTGAAAAAAGGACACCCTTGAGTGAGTTGCAGAATTGGAGTTTTGGACTTAGTGTCATATTGGTAGGAATATCCACTGTATTCCTTTCTGTTAATGTTTGCTTGCTGGTCATACCAAGGAACAGCGAATTGCACTTAACTTTTTTTTCTTAGATCTGGTATTTCCCAGGTTAAATTCTTTGGTCTATAGGCACTTCTTTCTAGGTAATACTGGCTTATGGTTGTAACATAAAATATAATGTATTTTAGCAGGCCAATTTTTTTTTCTTCAGTCTAAGGGCTCAAGCTTCTTTGTGTTAGTCTGAGTGTTCAGGTCACTGAATGTACAGGTGTACAGGAAAAAAGCCTACGGATCTGTATGAATAACAACTTCACCTTCTGTTCTTTATGTATGTGTAGGTACATACAAGTAGGAGCTGCTTTAATGCCCTCTTCATAGACTCACAGAATAGTTTGTGTTGGAAGAGATCTTTGAAGATCATCTGCCAACTTGCCATGGGCTGGGACATGAGATTACTCAAAGCTCCATCCAGCCTGGCCTTGAACACTGATGTGGTGGGGCATCCACAACTTCTCTGGGCAACCTGCTCCGGTGTCTCACCACCCTCATTGCTATAAAATAAAATAAAAATCCTTCTTCGTCTCATCTAAATCCACCCTCTTCCAGTTTAAAACCATTGGCATTTGTCCTGCCACCACAGGCCTTGGTAAACAGTCTTTTTCCATCTTTCTCATAAGCCTGCTTTATATACAGGGAGACTACAATAAAGTCCCTGCAGAGCCTTGTTTTCTCCAGGCTGAACACCAGCAACTCTAACTGCTTCTGTTCACTTCATCTGTTTTCTCTTGTTTTGAATTATTGTAGTCCCTACAAAGAATAGAAGTTGTTACTTTTTTGGTGTAATTCCTGAAATGATACAGTAATGATAACTAAACTCAATTTGTATCAATTTCTTTTAAATTGAACATCTTTACATGTATAAGGAATCATTAAAATGCTTTTAAAGTTTAAAATATGCAGAGTAGACTGTGCCAAGGTTTATTTCTTAGGTATTTTTGTCTGCCTGACTTTTTTCTTCTGTAACGTGGCCAAATCTCTTCAAGCAATTGCTTTAGAATTGCTTAAGAATATGGCTAACTGTGTAGTATTAAATTTGTTGTACAAGACGTTTTTCTGGCAGACATCTGTATGCAGACTGGAGATACTTGGATTGATTAATGTTCATACCAGTTGCATTACATAAATGTAGTGATTATATCCATAAATACTTGCAATAATTTTTGCTTTGAGTGATTGTATCCAGTCTGTATGTACATTTTTATGGGAGGGATATTAGTTTAAATGATGTGATGCCAGGTGACTTTAGTTTTGTGATCTTAAGAAATATATAAACCGTGATCACTCATGTTGCTATGGTGATTAGTGAATGCTCTACTATGTGTGTTCATCCATAGGCTAGCTTTGGAATTGTCTAATTTCAATTAATTATCCTTGAAACATTGCCATCTTTG
The DNA here is from genome assembly GCF_000695765.1 of Mesitornis unicolor. Lineage (NCBI taxonomy): Eukaryota > Metazoa > Chordata > Aves > Mesitornithiformes > Mesitornithidae > Mesitornis > Mesitornis unicolor. The sequence goes on from NW_010181928.1 coordinate 49,781, forward strand.
GAACAGAGTGTTTCTGATCAGATTCTGTACCTCTTGAAGCATGGATTGTATGCAGAGGAAGCAGAACTGCCACACCAGAAACTTAATGTAGTGCTTATTGCTTGTCAAAATGCTGTATTAGCAATGAGGCTCACCATGCTGTCTTTAATTCCTTTTTGAGTGTGTTCCAAGCAGAGATTTATCGTAAGAAAACAATCCCTCAAATTCTCTTTTCCAGGATTTACTGCTTCTTGGAGCTACAGCCATTGAAGACCGCTTGCAAGCAGGTGTTCCAGAGACAATAGCCACACTAATCAAGGCAGAAATCAAGATCTGGATTCTGACAGGGGACAAACAGGAAACAGCTCTCAATATAGGTACTTATCTTTTTGGTTACTCTGGATCTGTCTGATATGTGGCAGGTTATGTACTAGATCTGTTGTTTCAGGTTTAAACAAAACCAAGCCTGCTTCTTATAGAATGATTCCTTGGTAACAGGCAGGCAGGCCTTCACTTTGGAAAAGAGAGGTTTTTGGAGTGAGGCCTTTGCTCTGTCAGCCTGTATTCAGCTGTTCTTAAGGCAAAAGGGACACTTCAGTTTTAAGTGCAATTCTTGTATGGAGTGAATGTAAGTAACTGCGTTCTGATGGAAACTGGTGAGCTCAACCAAACTGGAATGTTTCAGTTATACTGTGCGTTATATCAAACTGCTTTACAGCTTTTTTTTCTTATGTTGCTGACTGTTTTTTCTAGACTTGAATGGAGTTTGGGATATGGTGGGAAATACAGTAATACAAAGCATATAGCTTACAACTTCTTGCAAACCTTGTCTGTGGAAGTAGGTGGATGCTTGAATAACTGTTCCTGCTGTCACATTATGGCACATCTGTTAGTCTAATATGATTATGTTGGAAGTGTGTTGCTGTGATTGAATATGTGGATAGAGTTAAATATGGGTTGTTTAATCAAGGCACAATATGGATATTTTTGTCTCAAACTTGTTGGTGCATCTTCACTTACAAACAAAGCTCTTAGTATTGCAAAGAAGAAACCTTGCAATGTTGTGAATAAGAAGTACAAATTGAAGTATTTCACAGGTTTGCTTGGGTACTGATGTAATAGAATGGTAACCTACTTAAGAGAGGTGTTTAGATTACTACTTGGTTTTACAGCATAGAACTGTAGAGTTTTTAGGACAGTAGGATTAGGTTTGTTATTGGAAGCAGCCCTTAAGCATTAGTTTTCCTTTTTGATCATATATGTATCTGGTGAAATCAGCCTATACACTAGGCCACTTGTAATTTGTCAAATACAAGGGTTTTACTGTAAGGCTGGGCTGAACTGAAAGTATACATTATAATTTCAATCCTGTAGCAACGAGATGTTGTGCTCTGTAGCACTTCTGCTGTTGAGCTTGTCTTGCATTGGATATGCACGTGAGTAGGTCTAGCATGTACTTAAAACTCCAATCCTTCAGCCTTTTTCTCACTGTGGAGACTTGCAAGGTGGGCAACCTGGGTAGCAACAGCTTGTCTTGTCAAAGAATGCTACTGTGCCTGAAATGCTGATTTGTGAGCTATGCCTATGCTGCTGTCATGCTGTAGCCCTTCACACACCACTAGGAGCCTCCTAGGAGAGGGACTTTCCAGGTCTTAACTAAGTCGTAAAGACTTAATAGAGGAGCAGATCCTGGTAAAAGCACACTCAGAAAGTAGTCTGCTTGACTGACAAGAATTTCTGTTTACTTATCAAAATTTAATCAAGTTTCATTTATATTTTCATGTCAAAGTTGGTACCAAGAGATAAAATTGCTGAACTGATACAGTTGTAGTAGAAACAAGGTGGATGGCTGAAACAGACTATTGATTTAGATGCTAGTTTTTCTGGTTGAAATCACTAGTTCAGTTTTTGCTTTTTTAAAGCTTGTAGTCAGCTTGAGAGGAGGGAAATCATAATCTTTTGACAAATTAAGTATCTGAAATAATTTGGTATATTAACTGACAGCTAGTCTGAACACAAGTAAATGGGCTTTACAGCAGTTGCTTACTCTGAAGGCTGTGAAGGAGACTAACTTCCAGCTTGTCTCTAAAACTGTTTTTTTTGTTAGCAACTTGAAAAGAATCAGTATCTCCCTTACAAATTCTTAATTATCACTTTGTTTACTGTACAATTTGGTGGTAAAACTCTGGAATTTAATTAGCTTCATGTTCAACTGGCTTGAAAGTACAAATGTGTGGCACTCTTCCAGTTTTCTTTATGTAATCCATTAAAACTTTAATAAATGTTCAATTTAAAACCCGATCCACATGTACACTTCATGCTTCAGGTATAAATATGCTGGCTGGGAAGTAGAAAGTATTTTCACTTTCTCATTGTGTGCAGAGGTTGTGCTTATGGAATTTGCTTGCTGTACGGGTATGCATATGTATTGAGGGATATTTGAGCTCTTGGCAGCTGCCCCAAGGAGTTGGAGCACTTTGTTCTTCCAGCTTCCTCTTGATTCTTTGGCCTTCAGAATTTGTGTGGCTCTATTTTCTCTTGATTGCATTCTTGACTTCTCTGAGGAGTAATGGTTGACCTTGCTGTGGGGTGGTTGTATGCCTTCCACTCAGCCATGTACCAGCTGATCGTCCCGCAGGTGAGGAATGTGTTCCTGATAAGCTTTTAGTACTGATCAGCCATTTGAACTCTTCACCTATAGGAGTTTGAGGTTTGGAAACATCTTTGAGCATGACCTACGATCTTAATTTTCTACCAGCTGAAACTGTCCTTAGCCAATGTCTGCAAACCACTCTAAAAGGCTTAACAGCGTTCATGTAGCTTCATTCTTCTCTTATAACCATCTGCAGTCTCTGGATCTTCTTTGACTTTCAGTGAGGCAAAAAAAAAAAGGCAGATTTCTATTGACCGCCATCTTGGTGCTCAGCATGCTCCCAGAAAACCAGAGCTGATTTATTTCCAGCCAATAACTTCCTTAGTAACACATTGATTCTTTAGGGAAGAATACATTTCAGTAAACACTTCATTCGCATTCCCAGAAAACAATCTCTGCAGTTGAGCTGAGTGCTCTTACTTGGAGCATCCATTCATAGCTGCATGCACTGCCTTACAGTCAGAGTGGTTAGGGTTGGAAGGGACCCTTTGAAGATCTAGTCCAACGTTCTCGCCATGGGCAGGGACGTATCTCCCTAGATCAAGTTACTCAATACTCCATCCAGCCCGACCTTGAACACTTCCTATGATGGGCCACCCACAACTTTTCTGGGCAAGCTGTTCCAGTCTCGCCACCCTCATGATAAAAAAAAAAATATCTTCCTTATGTCCAGTCTAAATCTACCCTCTTTCAGTTTAAAACCATTGCCCCTTAACCTGCCACTGCAGGCCCCACAGCTGGATGCAGTACTCTAGGTGGGTTCTCATGTCAAATTTTTCATCCACCAGTATCCCCAGGTACTTCTCCGTAGGGCTGCTTTCAATCTCTTCATCCCCCAGTCTGAACTGATTGATGTTTTGTATTGCCACAGCCTAGTTCAGGACCTTGCACTTTATCTTGTTGAACTTCATGGGCTTTGCACCAGCTTACTCCTCAAGCGTGTCAAGGTCCTTCTGGATGGCATTCCTTCCCTCTAGCTGCACCATTCAGCTTGGTGTTGTCTGCAAGCTTGCTGAGTGTAGTCAATCCCCCTGTCTGACATTGATGAAGATACTAAATGGTATTGGACCCAGGACTGACCCCTGAACACTACTCATTGCTTGTTTCCACTTGTACATTGAGCTATTGACTCTTTGGGCTTGGCTATCCAGCCAACTCCTTATCTCCCTAGCAGTCCATCCATCCATCAAGCCTGTATCTCCTCAGTTTAGAGGCAAGAACACTTCTGTTACGGCAAGCCATGATTCTTCAGTTGAGAGAATGGAAGCAATGCCTACACCCTTGGCTGTATCCCTGTGCGAAGTTGGAGCAGGGCGTAAATGCTCTCTCTAAACACAGAAGATCATCATCGTTCTTGCCTCAAATGCTGGCTTCTATCTGCCTGCAGTACGAATGTGCCTCTGGGCTATGATCTTGAACTCCGGTTCAAGCAATCTTTATCCCAGGACACTTGAAGGGAAGTAAGTCCCAGAAGTACCAGATTTATCTGCTTCATGGGCTTTTAGTCAGACTTACAAATTAAAGAGCTAGATATCAACTTACAGGTGTGGATTGACATTTTATACCTGCTTTGAACCAGCAGTTGATCTTATTCTACACAGAAGCATTGACAAAAATATGCCCTGATCTTAGAAAATGTATTTTTACTTGCCATGTTAGTACTGCCAGTAATAACTGTTACAAAACTTAAATATATGACTATACCCAACTTTAACATGACTATAAAAGTCACTTGTAATCTTAGAGTTGCCGGTTACTTTGATTTATACTAGTGCTAGTTTTTAACATCTCAGTAGTGCTGAAATTGTACGTAGCATATAGATATGCTATACACTACTGTTAGGCTTGACTTAAATTCTCCTATTCCAGTATTGATCTCCTTCCTGTTAAATGTGATGAGACTCAGTTGCAGGATTAGTTCTTGTGACTCCATGACTTCCAGGATACACAGCAGAGCAACTCTGGATTGGTTTTTTTTTTTCTAGCTCCGCTCTAAGAGTGGCATCTTGCTCGTTTTGATAGAAGTAAAATGAAACAGTGAGCAGTGGTTTAGAAATGACTGCTTGCTATTACAGCTGCTACTAGAAAATCCTTTAGAATTAGTTATACTGGTTAGGAAATATTTCATCCTTTTCTCAACAGGTGTGTGTGAGAGTTTCATTCTGTGTTGTTCTCCCAAGCAGAAGTTAAACCTTAGCTTCTTAACACAAATAAGATGAACATGTATCTGCAAAGTTGTGGCTGATATTCGTATTCCACACAGCTGTGAAAATGGAAGAGCAGCAAAACTTTTGCAGCTAATGGAAGCTGCTGCCTGGAAGTGCCTGGTTGTATGATACAGGCATGCTGTCCACTAAGAAAGGTGAAGGATTTACTTTCTTGACGGAAGTCGTCTATGCAGGCGTTTTAACTCTGGATTCTGGCTGCAAAACTAGCCTAATCATAAAAATTCTGTAGCCTGAGGAAATGATGTGCATTGCAATTGATGAGCCAATGTGGCTGTCCTAAGGAATCCCACAGAAAATAAATTGATGCTTCCGTTGTTCTCTTGCTGTTTTGAGAGATGGAGAGACACAAGTAATCCTGTTACATTGACTGTGCTGTTCTGCTTTGAACCTGTCAGCTGTGCAGTGGCTCGTCTCTGGGACATTACTCTTATTCTGCAGTAGCCTTCAGTCTCCATTTAAGAACAGTGTAAGACTTCCTGAGACCTCATTTTATGACAGCAGTTTCTTAAACTTGCTGTGATACATTTCTGTGTGAAAGCACAGTAGAAATATGAAATAATATTTTTTTTTTTTTTACTTTTCATGTGTAACTTCAATCAGCAATGAAAGGCATGTGCTTCAAATAAAGGAATTTTATGCTGTTCTGTGAAGCTACATGACTGTGCCAACCTTGAGAGAACTTGCATGAGCTTTTAGGATAATGGAGTGAGGTCAGTTTGTGAGTTTGTGTTTGCAGTTACTAGCTTTTACTATTACAAAAAAAAGAGCCTTTTTTTCTGTCTTGAGAGCTTTTGCTTTGAATTTTGGTGTCTTAGCAAAGGTACAGAACTGCCTTTTGAGGGCTGCTCCAGACCATGGCAACTTGCTCCTGTTTCATGTGCCAGTCCCACACTAAGAATGACTTGGTACAATTACCTGATGCCTGCAGGAGTTGGCAGGGGCTCTGTGTTTCGTTGATCTGTAGTTTGGAGACACTCAGGACCTTCAATGCCAAACTCTCAGGAGTGAAAGACGCTCATGTAACCCTAGTGCAGGCTAAGGGGACTGGGTGGCACCAACTGATTCAGTACGTTTGCTTCAAGTTGTGTGGCATAGCTGCAGCTACGCATTCAGAACTGTTCCTGTAACATGTTGAAGGCAATTCTGCCCTCATGTAGGGGGAAAAAAAAATTAGGTATAGAAATACTTGATTTTGCTGTAGGGCTGTAGTCTGTATTTGCTGCATCTAGGTCATATGGTATTTTCTGTGGTTGAAACATCGCAAATGATGTATTTGGAAATGCAGATAAAATACTGTCTTTGCTGGTAAAATTGTCAAGTTGGAGTGTGTCCTGTATGCCAGTGTGGGAGTAACTGCTCAAAAGGTAAAACTGTAATTTGAGATTCCTCTTAATTTTGTAATTTGATGTTCCTCTTAAGGTTGAGCTAAACCTTAATTATTCTTCAAAAAAGCTAAGTCCTTGTGTGTTTTTTCTTTCTCTTGCAGGGTACTCTTGCAGACTTATTTCACAGACTATGTCTCTCATCCTGGTCAATGAGGACTCTCTAGATGTAAGTAAGCAAATTTTGATGTAAATCTTATCTGAAGGAATTGTTGCTAACAAAAGGGAAAGTTGTTGAGCTTTCCCATTGTATTTTTTGCTTGTCTTTAAGGGTAACAAGATGAACAATTCATCCTAAAACAAGAGTGGGTTGTGCAAAATGTGCTCCTGAGGTCTCCACTCACAAGCTGCACAGATCAAACGAAAATCTCAGAACAAGAAACTCATTGTGTCTGTGGGTTTGATTCTGCTGCAAGCCGGTGAAACCTGCAGTATGTTATCAGGAATATAGTTAGCTTTAAGATGCAGATATAGAAGTAACATGTTTGAGAAAATAAGCTTTTTACCTTTATTGTTTTTTGTTTTTACGTTGAAATAAGTCTGTCTTCAGCATTGCATGGAACAACTGTAGCTAAACCTATGCTTGAGTAAACTACATTGTGAGCTTACCTATGTACAGCTTTTGAGACCTAAAAGTTCAATCAAAAGCTGCCTGTGAGTGGTTGCCATGCTTTGCAGGTATGTGCAAAAATTAACTAGAAAAACCACACATTTGTACATGAATCTTCCCAGAAGACTTTTTTTCCGATTGGCCTGTTTCAGCATCAGTATCAGCATTTGATGTCACTTGAACATCTGATTGCTGTTAGAAGTACTTGTAGGACTGGTGAAAAGATCTGCTGAAAAGCATCTGATACTTGCATTTAGGGTTGGCAATTCATCCTGCCTGACTGGATGGGAAATGCAAAGTTATTGGATATCTGGAAATATAGTACAAGAGCAGAATACTCATGTAGCCAAGTAATTGCCTGATAAGTGTTGCTTTCCAGTTGCATCTATATGGTGTAGTTAACAGCAGACTGGACAGTGTTTTCAGCTTAGACAAGTTCTTTGCATGCAGTTGTAGTATCTCAAGACCTAGCATTCCAGCTCACCAGGACTCAGGTCAGGACTCAAGAAATCCCAGTGAATCCAAGGGGAGATGATCTGCTTCCAGAGGCTGGATTGCTGGTTTCCACGCAGCATATAATACACCTTGACAGGACCTGTCTCACTGCTGAGTTCTAGCAACAGAGACTGTGTTAGTTTTCTTGCAGAAGTTAAGTTTACTGTATTTTTGCGTAGTTAGAGACTTGTTCAGATAATTCTAATGGGATAAGACAGTTGCCTCTTTTTTTAAAAAGAAAACCAAATCTTTAACTGCATTGAGTATGTGTGGATTGGAGTATATAAATTTTTCCAAATAACGAAATACCTTGTTGAAGACTCCCATCTGCTCAGACCATCTTCTCCCATTTTCTACTTCTGCATGGTCCCTTTTTAAGAGAACTAGGTTTTTTTTGTGGGATCAAAATATTGTGCTTCTGTTGAGCTTTCTGCAGCACTTGACTGACTGGACCTCTTAACCTGAAGAAAGATGCAGAACCTCAGCAGAAAATGAGCAGCTGGTCTGGTTTTGCTGGGATAGGAAGGTTAGAGTTGCAGGATTAAGAGAACTTCGGGGTTGTTTCTTTTTGTGAATGTATTGTGAATTCAGCTCAGGAGAAGGCAAATGGTGGTGCTTTGTTTTAACTTAAAAAAATTTCTTACACATTCTGAAACTCTTAAGTTTTTTGACCCTGGAAGTAAGACTCTTACTCCAATCTGAATTAAAAGTAGTTCCTGTAAATTTGCAGAAAGAATCAATGTGCCTTTTGTGATGCCTGTTCAGAAATAGTAAAAGACTTAGATAAATATTCTCTATGGCTATAGCAGGGTATACAAACTGAAGATCAAACAGAAGTTCTTGCTGGATCAGAGAGAGAAAATGAAGCTCAAGTTGCTTGGCATTCAGAAATGTCTGAAAGTTGGACAAGATAGTCCTCAAGCCATGTTAACTTGACTTTTTTACTACTCTAGTTTTGAATACAGTGATATAGTGAGCTTTTGGGGAACCTCAGTTTGTAGCAAATATAATGCCGAAGGTGCTGAGTAGTGTCTAATAGCTTCAGCACCTGCTTTTAAGTGGTGACTTGAGTCAATTGGATGAAGGGAGCATGAGAGGGCAGGATGAAGAATGAAATGACTTACTATGCACTGTCCTAATGGTGAGTGCTTCCAACGTGGGGTTTTCCTTTAGATGTTGAACAGCAGTGTAAGTAGAAGGATTCAGGGGCTTTCAGTTAAGAGGCAAAACTGAACTTGCCTTATCTAGGATGAAAAGGTGGAGTTAAACAATAAGAAGTGAGAAGAATAGCTCTAGATCGTGGTTGTTGTTTGTTTGTTGTTTTTTTTCTCTCCCTCCCCATTTGCAACAGGAGGAACAGTTTGGCCCCGAGTAACTGGAGTGATGGCAGTCCTGTCTTGTTTACAGAACTGACAGACTTACTGACATACATGTTGTACAAAGGAATACACTTACGTATATTACTGTAGGATTTTTAGACTCCAGAAATGCTTTTGTAATTTATTTTAAACTTGGTATGTTTTTCATTGCTTTAGGAAATTAGGGTTTTTAGCTAATTTTATCTATGCACTTGACATTCTTGAAGTCCTAGTACATCCTTCAGCTTTTAAGACAAGTCTTTGATTCTTCTCTTGAAATATGAAAAAATGGAGGCCTGTGACAGCTGGTTTTGATTCAGTAGATTCCATGTGATGTTGAAAGTGCTGCTTTAGCACTTTGGGTGCAATAACCCCATGCAGCAC
>NW_010181929.1:0-6647 GCF_000695765.1 Mesitornis unicolor
GACCTGGTCTGGGTGATCCTGCTCTGTCAGGTGTATTGGACTGGATGATCTTTCAAGGTACCTTCCAACTCCTAATATTCTGTGATTCTGTGATTCCATGCAGGTGAACAAGGTCCCAGTCTAGGATCTGCTGCAGAGGAAGAAGCTCTGAAACAGTTTTTGTAAATAAAGACCTTCTTAAGCAATGTGCTAAAACATCAAAGTTAAATACACAGAGTTAATTGTGGTGCTTGCTCCGAGGAGAAGGCGGCTATGGCAGACGGTGACACCAGAGGTGCCAGACATTTTGCATCGCAGGTGAAAGCCAGTGCACCACTGCACTCATGGAAAGGACAGAAAGGAAAGCACACAGTGGGAGCTGCGAGATGAGTGAATGAGAAACCTGGGTGAGATCAAGAATCCAGCTCTGTCATTTCACTCCCCACAAAGTATTTTTCTCTCAGGCCCCACCTTCTCTGTTTTTTTTAGTAATTACTCTAGTTTCCTTCTCCCCTCCTGCACACCTTTCTCTCACTGTTTTCCTACAGGGCTGCCCAGTTTGTGGTAACAGCCGGCAGAAATGAACTGAGACCTCAAACATGGAAGGAGAAGCCGTGCGAGAGGGGTCACAGAGTGCTCCAGAGATCAGGGGTTTAGTCACACTCATCACTGATAGCAAGGTCGCAAGGGCAAGATGGGTGCTAGAAAGCGAGGGGCAGGTTCAACCTCCTCTCTAGTCAGCCGAGGGCAGGGATTAGCTCAAAAAAAAGGGCTGCAAAGTAAAAGAAGAGTTTGCAAGTAAGGGACAGAAATCGGATAATTAATTGCCACAGTGGAAACAGTGAACAGGCTGTGTATCACTTCCTGGGTCGTGGTGGCACTGCAGGGCTCCAGGGACACTCTCATGGCCTGGTCTCTGCCTCCCGCCTGCCTTGTACAGATTCAGATAAACTTCAAAATGAAGGAAGAGCAGCTCATTTCGCTAATTGTAAACTGGAAAAAAATTCAGTGAGGGTGTGTACACATGACTGATGGAAATCAAACCTCTGAAATGCAGATTATTTTAATTACAGCTAGAAGAGCATGTAAGGTGCAAGTTTCAGCCAGATAGTTTCCATTCTGATCTTTAATTCTGTAGCAATCAAAATACTTGAGTGCCTCTGTCTAGCTGAAAGAAATAGAAATTTGTCTTTTTTATGGCAGTTGGGTCACTACTGACCCTGAGCATGAAAATCTCAATATACAGGAGGAGAAATTATACACATACCTGTATAAAATAAGACATTGCCAGCTTTCGTGTGTGCACTCTCTCCGCTTGTCCACTACAGCCTGGTTTTCTTTGAAAGAGGACCTAACTTCTAGTAGCTTTTCAGACATGCATGTGAGCTTGCAAAACACATTTGGCAGTCTAGCAAGTGATCCTCCAAATTCTGGCAGATGCGAACTGTATCACGTATCAGCTTTACCCTTTCCACTGTGTAACACTCAAAATTACCGTGAATATGAGAATGAGAATATAATGTGTAGTAGTAACTAGATCACACATTTGTTCCCACGATGTATTCATTTTATTGTATCTGTTGACCTATATTAGTGAAATGATGCAAGGATTAAGACTTTAAACATCTTCAGTGGAAAGTGCTATTTTAAAATCTGACGCATTTTGGCAGTTTCAAGTGCAGTGAAGTCAAGCTCCTCCAACTCTAACATGGTGTTTGATTGCCTTTCTTTCTACCCTAACTGCTTTTTATCCATATAAATACTATTAAAACTACGTGGAAAATCATACCTTTAAACTTAATATAATTGCTAGCTATTTTATACATATAAAAATCTGAACTGCACAAAACTCCTTTTCATGTAGCTGTTTGCATAGCTGTATTCGAAATAAATTTTGTATTCTTTTGTGTTCTTTAATCTATTGTTTAGAGAAACTGGTGTTTCATTTCACAGTTAAAAGAACTTAACTACTTGAATCATGGAGACATGAAAGGCAAGGGAAGGAAAGAAAATATCTCTCATTTTAAACTCTTCTTCCACAAGCTAATTTGATAGTATGAAAGTACAGAAATCTGAAATCTACTTCTGAACATTTGAGACTTCACATCTTTTTACCTCTGTCTCAAGAGATATTACTCAGGTTTAGCGTGACATTTTGAAATGTCACCACCCCTGTCTTGAAACCAGAAGATTGAATGCAGAATAGACACCTACCTGCTTTAATTCAGAAATCTATTCTATATGTGATGCAATATTCTAGGAACCTCTGTGCCTACCCTTTCTCATCCTAAGGAAAGAAAAAAAATAATCACTTCAGGAATCTCTTTCTCATCAAAATAAACAGGTATTGCTAAAATCAATGGCTAAAGTAACTTTCCAAAAGCATTATTCTCAAACAGCCACAAATTTTGAATAAAAAATATTCTGAGGAGAAAATATTTTCCCCTAAAATACACTTGCCACATAAAGAAAAGAACACTATTTTCTGAGTAAAGATGGAAAAAGCGGTAATACTTGTCAGAGATCCACTCAGCCTCCACTTTTCATCCATTTTCAGTACCAGAACGGCACGCACAGAAGCCCTCACGATCACTAACATGGTTCTCTTTCTGGCATAATTTGATAATCATCAATGTTAATATTAGTTATGCAAGTATGTAATCAGCTTTAATATCTACATATAAATAATAATACATTCTGTATATGCACAAAATATGAATAAATACATTCTGCAAGCTACTGCTCAATTTGCAAGCAAACTAACATTGAGGTTCTTTGGGGAGTTTAAAATCATCACATGAAAAATGTTCCATTTGGAAAGTACTTATGAAAGGGATTAATCTGTCTTTTTCTTGTCCAGTCCCTTGATTTGGTATATTATCACCGGCAAGCTGTGAAATTTGTGTAAAACATTCTCTAAAGTAAATAGTCATTTTTTAGCTGTAACTTCTTCTAAAAGTGTGCTAATACACTTGTACAGCCAAGATGCAGATCTTCCTAAATACTGAAACTTAAAAAAAGCCTACTATGCAAAAACTATATACTTCCCCTACCATATTTCCTGCCTCTGAGCAAAAAGAGGTTGCGTTGCTTACTTCCTTGGCTAAAAGATCTCAAATATTTCTCTTTGGATCCCATTTTGGCAGCGTAATTTGAAATCACCTCCTCCCACACAGATCATCAGAATACACACATCAATCAGATATGTCATCTAAAATGTCTCTGTTGTTTTCTCAGTCTTAAATCTCTTGTTGATTCTACTTGCCACCCTGATGTCTCTGGCATTGGGGCTCGCTTCCCTCAGGTGCAGTGGATCCAGGGCTCTACTCCTTCAGCTTTAACTGCTGTGTAGGTGGTGAGGAGCACTTGGAAAGGTCCCTTCCTCTTCTCCTGAAGAGGATCCAAACCCCACGTCTTTATGTACACAAGGTGTCCTGGTTGAGAGCGATGAGCAGGGGTGCCCAGTGCAAGTGGACTGTCTGTTGTCGGAGAGCAGCAATAACTTTGCCTAGAGAAATCAGATACAACTTCAGATCTGTTTTTCCCTTAACTTTTGCATTTCCCCAGAAATCAGTGGTGCTTGATAAGGATACAAATAATACTGGAAGTGATTGATGATCAGGAGTCCTCAGCAGCTGATCTGGCTGTCAGAGCAGAACAGGCAGTGAAAGGACTTTCCCAAGCACTAAGCCCGATGAGTGCTATTGGAAGCAGCCACCTCTTACGCTTCTCATAGCAGCACCTTTGTACTGGCTTGCTCCACAGCTCCCAAAACCCTTAGTGGAGAAATAACTGGGTTTGAAGTAGCTCAACAGTTTTCCTTTCCATACATTTATTAATGGCTAGTTCATGCTGCATGTTCCTGTGCCTGATATGTCATTAAGATTTAATATTTCATCATGTTCCTGCAAGATTTCCCAATCACGCTGATACACATAGCCAGCAGGATTTGCATTTCTGCTACTAAGGCAGCACAGTCCCTATACCAGCCCCAATCTCTCCTTCCCCCACAGAGACACCCAGACCCACCCCCCAGTACCCCACATGAGAAGCACTGCCCCTGCAGCCAAACACTTCCCCCACTTTTCTGAATTTTCTGTACCTAATGGGAGCCCAGGATCACAGGTGGTTTAGCAGCATAACACACCACTGCACAACCCTGCTCATTCTCCAGCAGAAACCCTTCTCCTTCATCCCTGTGCCCACTCTGAGAGTTCATTTCATCATCTTTGCCCATTCTCCACCTGTCAGGGTTACAAGGCCTTTCAGATGTCCAGTTTACATTCTTACCAGTACAAATTTATTTGACGTAGGATGCTCCTTCCCCCCTGCCCCGCCCCCCAGAGAATTAATGGAAATTAATGTAAAACTAAAATAACCAATGTTCTAGCACTTACTGGAAGGGCATCGCCTTGTGTACCGACTGACAGCAGGCTGAGTGACAGCCAGTGTTATCAAAGAATTCGAAAAATCACTTTCTTCACTGAACATTCAAAAATCGAGGTAGCCCTTGCCAAACAACATGAAATACACTGAAGACAGCAACAAGCTCTGTATTCTGCTCTTTGTAAAACTACGATTTAACTTGCTCACCAGATACACTCCTCTAAATTTAGGATTTAATGTGCGTGCACGTATTGAGCACTTTTCCTTGTTACTGAAATTAATTTAGAGAGCACTATGTTAAATTCTGACCAATTTAGGCCAAATCTGTTTTTTTCCAGAAGTTACAGCATTTCAAAGTAAATAGAAGTATTTAATTAAGCCACAACACACCTGTTACTACTGTTATTCACATACTAAATAAAAGAAACTACAAAAATGTGATTTAAATCAGGTAAAGCAAAGATGCCACTACATTTATGTGATGTGCTTTTGTTTAGATACAGCACACCCAAGGAGCTCTTAAAGAAGTTCCTACTTATTAATTATTTATGTTTTTATCACTCCACGGCAAAGATCCTTTAGCTAGAAATAAAGACAGACTCAAACTTTGGTTTATTTTTTTAATAAAGTTTAAATAGTCAAAATAAGAGGAAAGAGTATGTTTTAAAGCCATGCTATTTCTTTGTTCCATGCTAGGCCTTAAAAGTTGGATTCACTGCAAACACGGGCCATGAGAAGAGAGCCGACTCCTTAAAATGCTGGTGTAGAAGATATTAAAATAGTGACTTACTCCATCTTACCTTAAAACAAGGGAAACACAATCCTCACAGTTTTTTAAATGTACTGCCTCTTATCCTGATTGATGGAAAAATTATCCCTACAAAAGGTGACCTTTTTTTAAATACGGAGACTCTACAAAATATTTGCTTTACCCTTTGGCAGGACTTTGAAATTCTCCAGAATATTTAGATGTGTCTGCCTAAGGAAGTTTATAAATGCCAATCCAACGCTCTTAACAAAAATTCCAAACAGAACTGGGAATTAGAACAACTCAACCAAATCATCCCACTATAAGAATATTATATTTCAATTCTGCATAAACAGAGATCAGCATGGTTTGTTTTGTTTTAAAAATTCCTCATGACCCACAGAAAACGTTTATTTCATTATTACCTTTTCCCATCCATTTCCTTAATGCTACTTCCTCATTTACATCTAAAACGCAATCTAATTTGTCTACTGACTTTTTCTGCCCTTAGGGCTTTTTTAAGCCTCCATTCTATCCTCACCCAAGGAGATCCTTCTTTCCCTCTTGCTTCTTAAAGAGGTTTTTGTTTGTTTGATTGAGCTGCATTTTCTTTTTCGGACACAGGTAAGTATCCTACCATAAAGGGAGCACAGAAACAAAGCAGAAAGGGAACAGCACTGGGAGTTACCGGGACACTTGCAAGCCAAGACTTTGAGTAGGAACTTCAACGACGACTATTTTTTAAAGAAAAGTGTCATGCTTTCTTTATATTTGATAATATTTGACATATTTGATAATATGCCTACTATAAACACAGTCTTGTGCCACAAACTGCAGACAAAGCAATACAGCACACAATTTGATGAATTCAGCATAACAAAAAAAAATGGTAGAGTCCTAGTAGCAGCTGCAATGGTAACAAATATTTAGAAACCAAAACGATCCAATAACCTAAAAATATATCTGCTAAACTAAAGAAAAATCTGTGCAATGAGAATAGAAGCTTCCAAATTTCAGACTGATTGCTCACGGACCGCAGTAGAAAACTAAACTCAGATGTAAGGAAGTATTAGCTTGAAAAGCCTCAGCTTTCCAAAGTCCAAAATTATTAAAAAGCAATGCATCTGTTCATCATTCTATGATGTAACAGTTTTCTAGTCTGTGGGAATAAGCAGCAGTATACAATCGTTTGCAACATCAGTTTACTTTTTTTTATTAACTTTTAAAACTAAATTAAGAAAATATTCTTACAGAAAAAAAATTTAGATGAGCACAAAGAAATGCCATTATAAATCCTGAGACAAATTATCCTACATCATTGCTAGTCTATGAAAACTGGTTTGAATAATAAACATACTGGAGTATTCAGTGACAGCATACAAATCGAAAGTATTTGTAAATTATTAAGCTGTGCATGTTTTTAAATGACAAAACATGCTTACGGGTTTACTTTAAAATCTCTCACTGCTTGTCAAAGTTAAAAGATCATTTGCATACCAATACACATACTGTAAACATGAACTTCTCATTAGGG
>NW_010181929.1:6678-18050 GCF_000695765.1 Mesitornis unicolor
TACAGTAATTTGATCTTCTACAAAACGCTGTTGGTAACTGAATCTCTCAGTGTCTAACTTTCTAGAAAATTAAACCAATGTTTCCACTCTCAAAATCGAAAGACTGCTGCTTTAGGAAACAGCCCTGTTTATTTGTTAATCAGAAATACAATCAAGTGGCATATTTCCATTTGCTCTTTGGCTGACAGTTTCAGCTTCACTATATTTTACAAGAAAACAGCAGACTTGCAGAGGTCCTGTAAATTCTTTCATATCGCAACTGATTTAATTACAGCAGTGAAGAAAAGCAGCGGTGATGCAAAATAAGATCAGCCCAATTGCCCTTATCTGATGATAGGATCTGTCTTCCTGTTTGGCTCGCAGCAGTGAGGACTTCTTGTTTTGTTTCGGGTTTTTTGTTGGTTTTTTCTTCTGGTCAGGCTGCTGCCTCTGTCAGGACCGACAGAAGCAAGAAGTTGACATGCCCTTGTAATTCCAGCTTGAGAATGATCCTCATACCAGTACAGCTGAGTTTCAATCAGTGGGTCGGGGAATGATACTAATGTGGAGAAAATTATCTGGATAGCTCATATGTTCGCTTAGCCACTGTATGGGTGTTTCCAGCATTGGCTCAATTCCATGAATCATCACTTGAGTCTTCTGCTCTCCATCTAATTCAAAGAAAAAGAGACACCACTAATATACCATTAGAAGTTCACAGAAAGATTAAACATTTACTCATACTTAATTTACGGGAGGTTTAAATTGGTGTTACAGAGTTGAACACTTAACGGAACAAAAAAAGCAGGAAATATTTGTATGGAGAAAGCTGAGATTTCTATCATAGAAACCAGAAACTTTGAGTTAAAATTGATTAAAAATTAGGTTTAAAATTAAACTTTACAAAAGTGCAATTTCTTTACTAGTTGCAAAGGTTTGTTTGGCTTGGTTTTTTTTCGTTTTTTTTTTTCCTACAGTGAACAAAGTTTGGTGTCCACACAATTAAGGCATATCCATCTTACCCTGCTATAAGCCATATATGAATTTCACACAGATCACGCTTAAGATGTTGAGCTTCCTAAAACATACTATAAAGTTGTATTCATAATACTGTGATCTCCTGAAAGAGCTGGTTGATGTGTAATGTGTAGTACATTTAATACATACAATATTCCTGAAGTAATTTTGTTTTGCTAAAAATAATTTACAGAAGTCTCTAGCAATATTTCAGAGTTACTCAGAAGGCTGAGTTGGCATAAGCTTTTTCTCACTTAATTTCATCTCTTGGAAAAGCTAAGTTAGCAAATGATTCCCAGTATGACAAGAATATTTTCTAAGAATATTTAATTTCTTTTTATTTTTACTCGTCCCAAAGGATGCAAGTACTTTGATCCTTTGATTCAATGATGGGAACCAGCTAAAGCAGCTGACATAACTGTCATGAAATGACCTAAAAAAAACCCCAACAAACACCACAACCAAAAAATGAAAATTTATTTCAGAGCCTTGAGATGAGAAGAGCATCTGAAATATGCTCCAAATAATGATTAGGGGGAAAAAAAGTAGGCAGCGACCTCTTACTGTTTTTATACCATATGATGGCATTCTTAGATGGACCTACCACAGTGAAATCCACATTCAGTACTTAGAAATATCACTGCCTTCTCTAACTGGCATACCCCCTCCCCAGCTGCCAGTCTTACAGAACAAACCACTGTGCTGCCCAAAAGCCGCATGGAAGAGAGCAGAATCTGGAAGTGAAGGCACCATTCCTGGCTCTTTCATTCAGCTCTCCCAGTTGTAGCATAATTCCTATTATGTAACAGATAAAATCTTATTTGTTTGGTAACTAAAAGGATTTGACAGCTGCCTGATGAAGTTTGTATTATAAGTGGGTATCTATGCCAGCACAGGCTAAATCAGACTAGGAAAAATAATCCTTGAATACACTGTTGACTATATGCTAGTAATAAGTCTTCCTGCAGGAGACTTATGTTTGCCTAAAATAAAGCATTATACATTAGTTACATGTTACCTACATATTGTATCATATTCTGTATGAATGCTTCGTTAAATATACAAAGCTGGATTCTCTAAATGGCATAGTATACACATTATCACAATAAATTAAGCATGAACAATTGCTGCTTTCTGCTTTTATTGCAGACAGGTCAGAAGAACACAGCACATAATTTAAAAATAAACTTCTGCTATTTCCAACCAAAGCAGGTACTTATTAGGCTGAAACATTACCAGTCAGATTGTCAAGAGTATAAACTCCAGAAGAAAAGATCTCAGAAACCAAGTTTTTACACAGAGATGTTAGGGAACATCTAAAATATTTTTAATATTAAAGTAACTTCTATTATATGTATTTAACACTTTCAAATTAAAATCTATCTATGGTATTCCAAATATTGGCCACAGAGCTGTTGACATTTCTGTACATTTCATGATGTTATTTAATTCTCAGAAACAACTAATCTGCACACCCAGACAGATGGCAGAGTGCTGTTTCAGCATCAATACTGTGCTAGACACCTATCCATAGCTGACTCTTCTTCGCAAAAACTTGCAACAAAAAAAATAGATTAAAAGCTTTGGAACTTCAGTATCATTTTCTTATCACTGGAGGAAAGGTTTATAAATGATAAGCACTTCCTTTGGCTCTTCTGTTACGGTGTGACAGGACACTCTTGGATGCACGTGTATGTACGTAACTAATTCGATGCCTCTTGCTTAAAAATGAAACGTGGTTAATCCGGCTGTCCCCATTCCCTGCTCCCTACTCAACTTTGTCCCTTTCTCATACAAGTCTTTTATTCTGATCCTCAGCAAACTGAGAAAGTCTCAGAGGTCAATGAAGAATTTACAGTTTAATTAAAGTCTAAATCTCCGCATTAGCATTGTTTGTGCTTTAGTGTTATCTCTGACAAAGCATCACTTCTCCTTAATTCCTTTTCCCCTTGAGGCTTGAATACAGAGATCTTATCTACCAATTCTGTATTTACTGTAGCCTTCTTTCACAAAATCCATGGTTTTTACTTCTGCATTCTTCCCTCCTTTTGTTACCAGAGACCATAAACTCTCACTGAAGTTATATTTACCCAAACTTTCCTCAACTTTCATGTTTTCAGTAACTTCTCCATTTTAAATCCCAGAGTCTCTCTCCTGTAGATGGCTCCCCCGCTTTATGCTGGAAAAAGTTGTCAACAGCAAATACACTAAAAAAATTACTGGAAAATATTCTTGTTTTTTCAACAGCTGTCTTATGTGTTCCACCATTATCACTGTGATCTGGTTCTGGATGATTTGCTAACTCTCGTAAAAGCTTTGTCCATCTGGTTTACAGATACAATAGATTTACACAGTATTCTTCCTTCTCTTACTGGTCATAGTCTTAAGAGATGTCGCTTATTTTGTCTGCATCTTGACACACCAAGTGCTGTCCTCTTCTTCCCCACCCCATTTTGTTATCCTATGATAAAAAGTCTTTTTAGACTGACAAAACGCCTCTATAAAAGTTACTAAACACAACATATATTTAAATGAGTGGTGTAAGATTTAAATGACTTAATTACACAGATTAATGTCATTCTATGTCACTGAACCAGGCCTATAAATCTTAGGGCAAGTAACTCTGCTCACCTGTAGCGCATGGGATCCAGACCTGATATCATTACTGTCAATACCCATTTTACTATATTCAGTAATGTAGCAAAAAATACCCCAGGATTTCCTCAAAATCAAGCTCAAATTTTCCAGCCACCTCACTTCGTTTTTCCCTTTTAAAATCATGATAGAGCTGAGTTACATGCTAGCTATCATATGACCTAAAGATAGTTTCTTTAACCTTGTTGCAAATTAACCTCAGGAAGAAGATGAATTGGAAATATCAGATAAATAAAAGCATATCAATACATGTTTTGTAGGAAGTTTTTATTATATGTGTACATAGTAACTATATACTTAAAATCAGAGTATTTTTATATTACTGAAGTGATGCACAGATAATAAATAGTGTTTTGGCATTTTAAAAAAGCACCTCAAAACCAATTAAGTCATCTTCTATCAGAGTGGTTTTCCCAGGATTAAATTATTTTTCTTTGCTTTCCATCAATGCAGAAGGCACTATATTCCCCAAAAGTCACTAGTGGCAAGTGATAAGCACAGATTATAAAGCTTTTTGGTAAAATTTAACAATATTCCGTCTCCAGAAGGCTGATAACTATGCTGACATGTTGTATACTAAGATATTTTTGAGACATTTTACATCACTTAATTAAGACACTAACTCAAAGGCTGCAACACTTAAAGTACCTGACCTAGGCTAATAAATCACACCATGTAAAGGCAGAGGCGTTTTCCAAATCTGCACAGAAAATTGAGAGAAACAGGCAGCTCTGTAGTGAAGGGCTTAAGAAGAGGTCTGCTTCTCTATCATCTATAAAGTGCCCAGGAAACCACCTTGATCTGGCCAAAGAAAGTTTGGGCAAAGGAGTTTCTTTCGCAGACAGGCATCTGCTGAAAGGAAGTGAGAGGCAGTGGCTGTTGTATCTCGGAGTCTTTGAGGCAGTGGCTCAAAGCCCTCCTCAACCTGAGGCAGCTTGGGTCCACTCTCCCTTCTGTAAAGGGAATGTCCTAACTACTACGATATTTGCTGTTGCTAATCTCAAGCTTCCTCTAAAAGCCCTCAATGTTCAATAATCAGTGAGAGATAGAGAAAGAACATAGAATAGAATATCTGTAGTCTTCAAAGAAGATAGGAAGATGTGCAATGTCATGATAGCACATGGTAAGTTTTTCTATTTCCTTTAGCTATGTAAGTTATTGCTTGCAAAGTAAACCACACAAAATTAGGAAAAGAACTTAATTAGCTCATTCAGCATTCAGTACAATACAATTCAGATTGTTACACATATCCCTAATGCAATCTAAATACATTTTCCTATTGAATTATCTTTTTTTTTTTTTTAATTTAGAAGGGAAGAATTAAAGATGGAGGGGAAAAGAAAAGATTGTTCTGGAGACAGATTCAAATGTCTAAGAGCAGACTAATGAGAAGGCACTACTTCTGGCAAAAGCACACATTTCAGCCACTTTTCACTCAGGTTAGCACCACAATGCTCACCAAAGTTGCGGCTACACACTCCCTCTCACCTACACAAGATTAGCTTCTCTAGCCAGACTGCATCTGTGATGCACCACTTAAAATTCTTTAGTGGGATGAAACAGCCCCCTTCTGAATTGTGGCCTCTAGCAATCACCTGTCAGGGCAATTTAGCTGGCTTAAATTCTTTCACTAATAGACAATACAAGATATTCAGGATTTAGCAAAAATGTCCCTGGAGTACTTCAATTAGAATCCTCCGTATGCAAATCTTCTGCAGCAAGTCCCAGAACCTGTCTGTAGTCATCAAAATGGACAATGTGGGAACCACAGCTTCCTACTCAGGGCAGCACTGCTTACAAAATTGGCTTTAAAACCCTAAAAAGGGAAATAGAACTTTGTGCTCCAAAATAGGACCAAATAATGCATTTCTTGCACGATACAAGGCCACAGGACTATAATGGAGAAGGATACTAAAAAGAGTAAATATAACCAAGGAAAGCATCATGCAGTAGCAGCCGTATGAATAATGTAATAGAACTGGTTTCCAGCTTCTTCACCTGTCAAGTGGGCCATAAACATTTGCTTGCTTACCTCCAGAATACATCATATGCTCATGGTTAGATGATACTAGAGGTATTCCTGAAAACAGGTTAAACCACACTGTAGGAAAACTCATTTTGGGTCAACATTACAAGGAGCAGAGCTCTCCTCTTGTGGCCGTGGTGGGGCTGCTTTCCATCCCACCTCCCCTGCTCCTCAGATTACCAGGCAGAACAGGCCTTCAGGTGCATGTACCTCCTTGATAGTGTGTGACCAGCAGCTGGTGCCTCAGACATCTCCAAATCTGAAGAGACACACCAACATCTTCACCAGGAAGATTTTCATCTACCTGTTCAGGATCTCTTAGGAAATTACACAGAGATACATAGCTTTCAGTAATGTGCTCCACACGTCGATGCAATCACCAAGTTCATTACTGACAGATATTGCTGACTTAATTTTTGAAGCCTAAAGCCAAAGCTCGGTGGGGTTAAGATCTTGGCAAGCAAAGGTGGAAACTTTCTTCCTGACAACTAGACTTCTGGTCTGGGACAGAGGATCTCATATTAAACTATGTGCAATTATT
Source organism: Mesitornis unicolor (assembly GCF_000695765.1). Taxonomy (NCBI): domain Eukaryota; kingdom Metazoa; phylum Chordata; class Aves; order Mesitornithiformes; family Mesitornithidae; genus Mesitornis; species Mesitornis unicolor. The sequence continues at coordinate 12,897 of NW_010181929.1, forward strand.
TACAAAAGACTGCACTATATTAGCAAGCAAATTCAAACACAATGTTCTAATCTGTAATCACAGGTAGTAAGAAAACAACTGGACAGCGGTTGAAGTTATCCTTCCCCTCTCTAAGCACCTCAGGTTGAGTACTGAAGTGACTTCTGCACCAGTAGTAGAATATAAATAAACAAGCACTTGATGAAAGTACTTCATTTTTTGCACTTTTAAGTAGGTAACATCTCTAAAAACCCCAAAACCTCAATGTTGTCAGTAACAGTTCAATTTGAGGCAAGGATCTTTCAACTGCTAGCACTGAAACTGATGAACAGCATCTAGCTCAACTGCAACCTGTCCAGAACTGAAAACAGTTCCAGTGTCTGATACTAAAACTGACAATGACTGGATACCATTTACAACAAAACAAGCTTCTTAATTATTTTCATTGTGTGTGTGCTACAAAAAACACGTCCTCATAAAATATCCTTGAACTTCAAAAATGTAAGCTAAGGGGTATTTATAAACATTTTCATAACACTTTTGTAATATTTACTTTTTAAAATTTATGGCAAAGTATTTCTTTGCTCAGTGAGCAAGCTTAGCTACAGAATGAATTCAGCCCATCTATAAATCAAATACTCACGCTTTACTTAAGTATTTTTTGTTAAATATTAGTAGTTAAACATATTTCAGGCTCTCCATTCATAAACTCAAATCTAACTGGAACATTTCTGCAGTTTCTGGCATGTCTATGTGTAATAGTGACCCAAGTACGGAAACATGGCAAGATGTTCAGATTTCACAGAAATGATGACCTCAATATAAAGGTCTCAAATAGAAAACCAAACTTGTATTTGAAACAAATCTTACCTAGTCACCTGAATACTAACAGGTACTCAATGCCTATGCAATTTTATGGGAAGTGCACACACAAAAAAAATAGAGCTTAGTCAAAACTCTTGGCCAAATGATCACTTGCTCTTTGAATGAACTCAGTACAAGTACTTCAGACAGCGAACACTTAAGTTCTCTTTACTCACAAAATATTTTACATTTAAGAAATAACAGCTTCAGGGTCTAAGGTTACTACATATTCTATTGAGCAGGGGTTTTTTTAGTTAATATTTTTAAAATAGGAATAAAGTCTTAGAATGTGTTTTCAGAAGCTTCACACTAGCCTATCTCAGCCATCATATCCCAGGCTTTCCTTACTTTTCTGTGAATTCCATCCTATTGCAAAAAGGACCCTGTCAGTCACAGTAGCAGGATCCATTGCCGGAAGTGACTCATTTTCCATAACAGTCTTAACACACTTTACACCTCACTTTAATCGCACATAAAAAACCAAAACCCTTAATCCCTTCCTCTCCCCTAATTTGGGGTAATTATCACTTTAAACAGAAACACAGATGATATATTGGATCACAATCAGCAAGATATGCTGTTCAGCATCCTCTGACCAAGATCAAGAACACTCAAAAAATTCTGCAAAGCCAACTCTAAAATAGCCCAGCCACAACAAAAAGGTTCCTCTGAGCTCAAAAATTTAGAGGCTGGGACGTGACATGAAAGCACAGGACTGACTTTTTCTTCCTGCCTACATAACCCGCCAGTCCTGGGGAAAGCCACTGATGCTGGTTTCAGGTGAAGAAATCACACACAGAAATACATGGTCAGTGCATCACTCAGAACAAGTCTTTTTCCTCAAAACTGTTCTGTATCTGGAATAAACACTGTTCCAAACACAAGATGTGGTTTGGAGAGTAAGAACTTCAGTTCCTGGATATAATCCAATTGCCCAGTATGAATATAAACTATCAGGTGAATATGGTTAACTGGCAGCAATGTGAAATTATATCTAATTTTAACCATGTAATGCAAGTTCAATTGCTCAAAATGAAGGTCACAGTTTTCTGAAAAAATACATGTTCTCAAAGACACCAAATGGTAAATAAAATCCACAACTTTGTATTTTGTTTTAAAATTCTCTTTTAAAAGGAATGTTATTTTTTAATAGGTTTACTGAATGATGCCTTACAGATAAGAGAACAAGAGTGCTTAACCTATCTTTTCTAACTCAGTATTTTGATTTTTAAAATTCTTCTCCAAAAGAAAGAGATCAGAACATCAGTCTCTCTCCAACGTGGAGTGTTTTGTCATTCAAATTAAGTGTCTCAGTTTCACCTTTACAGCGCCTTGATGCCATCTTACCAGAGCTTCCCGTAAGAACTACTGCTTCTTGGCCCAAAATGCTATGATAGAACCAGGCCTACATCAAGCTCAGTGAAGTCTGTTCTTGCAGAGTACTTGACCACAAAAGCCTAACTCCAGGCAAGATATCTCAAGTATTTTTCTGCTGTGACATTGTCATGAAGTCCATATTCACTGACGTAGCTTTAATTACTGTATTTCTTTAACACTGTTTTGACACAGGCCAGTTGTCTGATCTCTACATGATCTTCTTGTGCCATAATCATCTCCTACCTGAGTTTAGACATTTGTGACTTAAAGGAGAGGAAAAAAAAGTTTCTTTATTAGTTCTTAGTATGATTAGATTCCCTAGATTATATTCCAGCACAGTCCTAGCTTTCTCTATCCTCAAAATGATAAATATGTAACATTACAATCTACATTAAGTATAATTAAATACTGGGATCAAATAAAATACTTGGCATCACCCCTATTAATAATTTTCTTCTCAATGCTATTTGTCCTCTCTTGTCATTTCATCATCTACCTCAAGTCTATCCTCAGGTTAGATAGCCGTGTTTCTGAAACATAATAAAAAATGTGGATTAAATTAATCACCACAAGCAAAAGTTTATTACACTTTGGAGCAACTTATGAGAACTTGGGTTACACTTGTAGTATCACAGCAGTCAGAAAGAATGTAAAAAAGCTAGAAAACCTTTTCCTATTCCACTGAAAAAGTTTCAAGAGAAAGTTAATTTGACCTGAAACATCACTAAATCCAGGACATCTGAGCATACTATTTTTATCATTCTCCATTAATATCATTATTTGTGTATATTTAATAAAAGCTTTTTAATAGGTTTGTTGTAATAGGTCCCAAACTAATCTATGACAGAACTCTAAAATACTTTTCTTAAACATTAACATTTTAGCAGTTAAAAGGTTATAGAAGAACTTATAGCGACTAAGCCTGAGATGCTTCCCATCACACATCTAGCTTCAGGCAGAAAAAAAATAAGGTGAAACTCCTAGGAAATATTCTTATACCCCTTCTTCCATAGCATCAGTGCCTTAACCTCAGCCCTGAACCAGCAACAAACCTGTGCTAGTTTATAAAAGATGAGGGTTAGAATTGAAGCTTGTAAAAGAATTTTCTGCAATATGTTTAAATTTGGTTATGCACATGTGAACAAAGTGGCAAAGTTCAATGCAAATCAAGCTGCTGTTCCATGTAGCAAGCAAGCACACAATACATTTATATATACTAGGAACAGGCAAGGTGTGCATTAAAAGATAAGCACTTGAAGGCATGACAAATTGAGCCCAACTCATCTATGATATGTTTTCCATTGCTGAGGGAGAGCTAAATCACTTTTAGGAGCTGTGTAGCTTTTCCAAACAGCAGGCATATTGACTTACAATAAGTTAACCCTTTCATGCACCATGCCCTTAATTTTGAGGTTACCCTTCCCTCTAAACTGTGTACAACTGACCTTCAGAAACTGAGACTATCTCTATACAGCTAGGGAGTTAAATGTGATCAATATGGTTCTTACAAAAAAAAAAAACAACCACAAAAACAACCCAAAAACCAACCAACCAACCAAAACCCCAAACATTTGATAAAGATTTTTCTCTATAAAGACTGGTATAAAGCAAATCAAATTGCTGTAAAATACTTCTTGTTGCAAATAGTTTGTGAGAACTTTTATAATGTCATTGTTTTCAAAATACTCTTATGCCAAACAATTAAATAGCAAATTCTCTATATAATCATATTATGTATTCCCTATGCATATGCACATTCATACACTTTTAAAAATTTTTAATGGCATTCTTGAACTTTCAACCTCTATTTTACTTCATTTACAAGTTACTATAAGTCACATCATGCCTGCAAATATTCTTCAATTCTAATGGCCGTCCATCTTTTATAATGAACTTTTCAGCTAAGCAAATGATGAACTATTCCTAGCAAGACAAAGCAAAAAAGGATTATTGTTGCTGCAAAATCACTGCCAGTACAGAAAAGACCAGCATATTTACCTTTTTTCATCAAGCCATAATGCCATTGTGATTTTGTCTGCCCAGATCAATAAATCAAATTCAAAAGTGGACATTCGGACATAATTACAGTTTAAAAACATTTGCCTGGAAAGTGATAAGTGATATATAAAGATCAAAGGCTTAACGGTTGCTATTTCATGCTTTGTACCTTCCCTCACTTAACTAGAGAACAATAAACTGGTTTTGCCTATTTAAAAATGCTGCTTCCAGCAATAATATTATGATATTTAACAAAGTAAACAACTTAACAAGCAAACCATACATGAAAATGGAGACAAGCTACTCAATTAATCCCGAAGTATCGACAGTGTTGTTCCATGTCTGACAAATTCTTCAACCTCTGCTAAGCTGATCAGTTAAAACTCGGCTAATTGAATCCATCGATGTGAAAAACTACAGGCTCAAGTCTGTACTGCATACATCAAGCTGAAGCATTTCTGCTTCAGCCATGGCGGTAATAGTCAGTGGGGTCAGGTCAAAGAGGGTTAAAGTGAGCCAGGATATAGCCAAAGGAATACATCAAACACTGATTTTAAAAGGGCAATTAATCTTGGACAGAAATGCTTCCTGGGGAATGAGATCTCAATCTTAAGAGCACACTACATGATGTAGCAGTAAAAATGTACATATACAAGCTTAGAGAGCTTTCATCCTGTGATCACAAACAGAAGGGGAGTGCTGTTTATCAGAGAAATACAAACCCTTGCTAAAATACTTACATTAGTTTCTTCCGGGCCCTTACTCATTGAAAAATAAATTCTTTAATGAGCAGGGAATAGAGTTTGCACACATGACATCTTTTTCTGTACATGTACTGTAAGTTCTTTTGAACAGATAGTAGATTAAAGTATTTAGAGACCTACCACAGTAAAATTAAAGAATGTATTCTTGAAAAGTTCGGGAAAGAGTGCATAA
>NW_010181929.1:18081-63861 GCF_000695765.1 Mesitornis unicolor
AATGTAATACTGTTTAGTGTAAAGAGCCTTTCAGGTAACTTAAAAAAAGAGAATGAAACCAATAGACACCCTCCACAAAACCTGTTCAGAGTTAAGACTGAAAGTGAATTTTCATCAAAAGTTCATTTTCACTTTTCCACTCAAAAACTATTGAATTATAGCTTCAAAGCTGATAGATTATCATAGTCTTCATTTTTAAAGAGAGTTTGACTAGTAACTTAAGTATTTTTATTTATTTTAGAGTTCAGAAAGGATTTTTCCACTTTACAGCAGAAAAGTAGATCCATAAAACTTGTAACGCATACACACATTTGCAAACAATGTTTAGTCAGTATCATTAATTAGCAGTGTTATTAGGAATCATTAGCTATGTGGACAAAACACTGGAGGTACATATCTCTGAAATGAGTTACAGCTAATTTTGCTGCATTAGTTTGCAGTTTTAAAGAGTTGACTTTGCAACCACCCTCCCATCTCAGGATACTGACCTGCAACATCACAAGTGGCAGAATGGCATCTATTTCTGTATCTGATCTGTACATCTGGCTTCTTTGCTTAAATTGCCAATAACAGGTTGCACTGAGATACTGGATTTAGTGAAGTTTCCCAAAGTGTAGACACCCGCTGCATTTTGCCATTTTAAGTGTGGTGATGATACCATCAGGACAAAGGGCAAGGAGCACAGGAGGCATTCAAACCTTCGATGACTATAGCACCTCTATGCACATGTCCAGCCACTGCGTAAGACTTCGGCTTTGACATAAGGAAAAGTTTTATCTGTATTTTCTTACAAATAGTCTTACAAAACACTACAGATACCAAATAAGATAGAAAGTACAATTTAATCCACTGAATGTGGATCAATTAATCAATATCTTCGATTAAAATGAGGTATTTAAGAAGGAGATGACTACTAGTAAATGCTCCTGAATTCTTAGAGAACAGAGTAGGACACAGTAAATAGTGTTTACTAGTGGATTACTCTGCTTTACATTATTGGTAAGGCTTCTACTTTTCTCCTAATTATTTTCTGTAGGTCCTTTAGTTTTGCAGGTTCTCTTCTTTTTAGCCTTGTAAGATGTTTATCACCTGGGAAAATCAGTTTATACCTATACACATCAAGGCAGAATCAAACAAGACTGCAAGAGAGAAGCAAGGAAGACAGGAATGATTCTACTCAGCACTTCCCCACCCCCCATACATAAGCCTAATTTAAAGGTATAGAAGTAGCTCATTAAATGGACTAGAACCCACTCTCTGGACATCAGGGTAAGTGCCAGAGAACATCTCATGTCTATTCAGCTGAATTATTTCCCCCTTCATATTGCTTACTGAGAACAGTCCCCAGATTGTTAATGCATGAATACTGCTCAAATTTTCTGGGAGGGTATTAATTGCCGTAGATCAAAATTATGCCAGAGAACTGCTAGTAGTCATACAGCACAAACAACATGTTCTAGCCCTCTTTTGTTTACTAGTATAAATAAAAACACTGACACAACGCCTGAATCTGGCTGTGCACTGCAGTGTCCTGGTTGAGAACTTCACGTTGCCAGTCTTGACACAGGTTTACTGCTGTCTCCTGAAAGCTTTGGTAGACCCACTAAAGTCTCCAGTTACAGCACTGAAGGCAGCAGTGATTACACAGCATGTGAATGTTAAAAGGATGACGATCCCCCACTGAAAAAAAGAATTTTGGAGCATGCTCACATTTCTATGAAACTAAACAAAAATTATCCTGTAAGTCTATATATTTTGTGTACTTTAGCTGTTGCTGACATGCTTGTTTCTGTGAGCAAGAACATGTAATAAACTAGAATAAAGGTTTGTTTTAGTTTTTCTCCCCATGAAGTTTTTGATGGCTCAGTCATACTGAGTGACCTCTGTGATCTCCTTGGGGTGATATAGATCAATTTAGATCAGGATTAAAAAAAATCCAATTCTTAACTCTGCTACTGACCTCAGAGTGACCAGGTGCAAGCCACATCACCTCTCTGTGCCTCTAATTTCTCCTTCCTTTTTGTCTCTCTTCACTCATCTTTTGTCTAAGTGATAAATTGTGTTGGAACACACTGCAATGTCCATACAGTGCATAGAGAACCTGAGGTCTCCTCCTAAAACACAAAAAATATTCCTTTTAGAACTGAAAATTCACAACCAAAACATTTTGTCAAGATGCTTTGATTCCAACTGACAGAAAACTTTCCTAATTTCTAGTAATCTTCCACGATCTTTCCTTGATTGCCTAGATTTTGAGATCCATAGTATTCCATCAGGAATCTGGAGGTAGGACACTGATGCTTCCAGTTCTACTGCAGCCCATGAAGCAGATTGCTCCAGGATGAAAAATCCTACCTCTCTTCTGCAGAGAATTTTAGAAGTGCTGGCTTGTGATTTCTAAACAGAACCAGCTAAATTTTGAAAAAGTTATTTTACTCTGTGGAAGATCTTACTCTCTCCATTTCATACGATTACTGTTAATAACAGACTTTAAAAAAAAAAACAACTTTGTTGTGCCTGAATAAAGTCATTGGCCTTCTGACAAATTTAAAGAGAATAGTCTGGAGTCTGATACTAATAAAACTTATTGGGTGGCCAACAGAACAAATTTAGCTGAACAAGTTTCCAAAAGTTTATCTGAGAAACAAGATTACTTCTCTAGTTGCTGTACTTCTTCCTACATTCTTTAGAACGTGCATGCTTGTGCATGCCCAGCAACCACTTCTAAGTCACAACATAAAAGCACATTATTCTTGTGGCATTAGGAAAGTTGCTGGATGGAAGAGGAAAGACTAGAATAGACTGTATCAGTTAAAAGGGACCTACAGCAATCATCTAGCCCAACTGCCTGAACAATTCAGGGCTGACCAGAAGTTAAAACATTATCCAAATGCCCCTTAAAACACTGACAGACTTGTGGCATTGACCACCCCTCTAGGAAGCCTGCTCCAGTGTTTGATCACCCTCTCAGTAAAGAAATGCCTCCTAACGTCCAGTCTAAACCTCTCCTGGCGCAGCTTTGGGAGATCCCCAAGTGTCCTATCACTGGATATCAGGGAGGAGAGCTCAGCACCTCCCTCTCCACTTCCCCTCCTCAGGACACTGTAGAGATGTCACCCCTCAGCCTCCTTTTCTCTGAACTAGGCAAACCTAAAGTCCTCAGCTGCTCCTTACAGGACATGCCTTCCAAGCCTTTCACCAGCTTTGTTGCCCTCCTCTGGATGGACCTTCACATCCTTCTTAAATTGTAGGGCCCAGAACTGCACACAGTGTTCAAGATGAGGCTGCACCAACGCTGAATACAGTGGGATCATCACCTCTTTTGACTGGCTGGTTATGCTGTGTTTTTTGCTCCCCAGGATGTGGTTTGCCCTCTTGGCTTCCAGGGCACACAGCTGACTTGCATTGAGCCTGCTGTCGACCAGCACCCCCAGATCCCTTTTCGCAGGGCTGCTCTCTAGCCACTCCTCTCCCAATTTATACTTGTGTCTGGCATTCCTCTGTCCCAGGTACAGAAGGCTCACAAGCTACCAAATGGATAATCTCTATATAGTCAACTGAGATAAAGTTGGAGCAAACCTTTAAACCAAATTATGCTTGCTGTTTCCTGAAAAATTACATGCAAAAAGATTACAACCACCCCCAGATCCCCACCATGCTTTCTCTTCTCTTTTGACAGCAAGCCAGCCATAATGTTCTGCATACACAGAAGCCCTCTGCGATTATTCAAAAAGCTTGTTTAGAAATAAAGATGGCTAAAAAAAAGCCATGTAAACAGCACAGCTGCCACACGATTAACTCTCAGATTATTTGCACCTTTCTATGTAGTCATGACAAATTAATTTTGTTTAAATTCATTCTGTAGTCATGACTATTAATTCTATTATCTCAAGCCAACCTCTGGACTTCCATCTCTTTTGACCAAATAGAAGTACTAAATCAAAAGGCATGCAATTTTAACACATTAAAAATAATCTTTCCACTTCAACTTAAAACAAAAAGCAACTGAGTCAGGTAGGTGTGTGTGGGTGAAAAAAAATAAAATCAAAAAGTCAGAAATCAGACAGATGAAAGGCAGATGCAGAAGGATAATCCAAGCAGATGGTCTGGTTAGGAAAAGATAACAGGCACAAATAATGACTCACACCAGAAAACAGACATACATGATGACCTCCTCAAACATGGTGAGCACCATTGAGTCAAGGACACAAGGAAGGAGGAATAGCTTAAGTAGCGGTCTGAAGTTCGGTTCTGACCTGTAGCCCAACACAATACTGTCATATCCATGTGGGATGAAAGCATGGCTAATAAACTGCCTAAAACTGACCAGGGCTAATTATATTCCTAAATTTAGGTGGCTTAGAAAAGTATTTCAACACTGTATCTCCACAGCACTGCAAAGCAGAGACCAGCCTGCAGAGAGCACAGTCAGATTTAATAGTTAGACATCGGGAGCAAAAGCTTCTTAAGTTTGCTCACCACTGGAGCAGCAGAGACTGGGATGGTGCTGTGCAGCTTCCAGTAAACCCCAGGTCCAGCTTATTCTGTCCTCAGAGCAAGCCCAGCTGTCGATCCAAAGATTTTCACACTGCATACATTTACCTCCTCCTATTGCACTATTTGTCACTTGCATCAAAATTAGGAGCCTACATGGCAAATCTAAATTCAATTTTCTGTGTGACTAATTTACTGGAAGTCAATGCTTAGAAAACTGAGGGAGAACAGAAACAATTAATATGTAGTCTCTCCTACAATATACATCAGAAAAAGCTGAGAGTTAATTGAAAACAGTTGATCTCTAATTTTACAAAATCATTCAGTACAGCAAGTCTTAAGAGAAAAATCATGGAAGTCTTTTTGATCCTTGTTTTATTTCTGAAAGAACTAATGACACTGTTGTAGAAAGAGGTCAGTTCACACAGCTTTTCTGAATGAACAACAATGCTGTGAATACTGGGATTGATTGATAGCCTACTGTTTGCGTCATTATGTCCAAATGTTTACCATTTGAGTCTTCAAGGAAGCATGAGACAAAAATCAAAACAAGTTTTATGAAGACTTCAACAACACTGGCAAATTAAAATTGCATCCAGAATTGTTTAGACATGATAGCAGTGGAAGAAAACTGTTTCCTTCTGCATTATACAATTTTTATCTTTGCATTATGCACAATGTCTTAAATTCCTGGTGTGGAAGAGGAAAGTCGTCCTTCCCTCCTCCAGAACAACTCTGTTTTCTATCATTTTAACTCTTTGTCTCTTCAAAGCATTCTGTTGAACTCAGCACTGTTTCCTCTTGCAGTTGTTGCTCTGCAGTTATGTAAGATCATTCTGCATTGATCTCCTTCTAATAAGATGAGTCACCATTTCTAAATGAAAAGTTTACAATATTAGGATGTTCTTTTACAAGAAGCTCATTAATGTCTACTAAACAATTTCTTTTTAAATTGCTGTGAATTATTCACATGGTTTTTTTCAAATTTCATAAACTGAATTTCAAAACTATTATCACTACTTCTAGAAACAAAGGCCCCTTAATTGGCAACAGAAACACCTATCATGAGACGCCTAACACTGTGGAAAAGTAGCATGACCTCTCTAGCAGCAACACATAGATAACACAGTTTCATTTACCTGTCATAAACAGCACTGCTGCTGTAGGAAGGTAGCCTGATCTACCTAATCTCAGTACGACGAAGGTTATTAGACAGTAGGGAAAAATAGCCATGGTGCTGTCTCCCTCAGGCACAGATAAGTAATTCTGTTATTCAGCAGTTTTGGGAAGAATATTCATAAGTAATGTGTTCTACCACATCAGCTATGTGACCTTATGTTATATGTGCAGGCAACATGGTTTTAACATCTTCTCTTCCTTACCTGCATAGAAACGATAACTGTGCAGTCTAGGAAACCACAGACAATATCAAGCTTTGTCTTAGTCTGTTCTTCCATGATACACTAAATCTTCTCACAAATAGTAATAACTCTCAAGTTACTTAAAAGACCACCTAATTTTCTGGAACTGGAACTACTGCTGACAATTCCGCCTTACCACACAAGAACCGTTCAATTAAAGGACCAACTTATGTCTGTGCAAGTGGTATCCACAAGCACAGGAAAAAAGATCAGACAATGAGTTTACAAGCTGTAGCATGAATAATCAGAATAATTTGATTCTAACCCTGGAGACCTCATGAATGGATGTTTCATATTAAAATAAAAAAAAAAGACATCTGTCATGAGCTCAGATTCAAAACTACATTATGCACATTTATTACTGCAATAGCTAAAAAGCAAATAATAACATGCCTTAAAGAGAGATTACAGTAGGCTGCAATACCGAGGCAGTGATTACTGAATTAGTTTGTGTTTAAGAATATTAATTTTAATATTTAGTAAACATGACAAGTAGGACTTCACTGCTTCCCAAACGTCATGTCAACACAAGAGCATCAGAAAAAAGGAAAAAAATCAAAACAAATTAAATGCAACAATATTAAATGCAAGGTGATGCACTTTCTGTGGTGACTTGGTCTTACTATTTCTGTTGCCACATAACCACAAATGCTGCCAGTGAAGCAGCTGAGTATGCACCAAGGAAAAAGAAAAACTACTCTGCTGATGAGAAAATATTTGATTTAACACATTTGCTCTCTAAATACTCATTTAGACAGAAAATTAGAGAGGGTTTTATTAGATCAGTTCTAACCTAATTTTCAGGAAGAAATTACCGTACAACACTGCAGCAGGAGTACTGTAAGGTTAAAAAAGAGCATCTTCTCTGAAGGTTCTCTCAACACTATTTTTCTTAAAGATGTTTGCTACTAATAAAAGTAGCTGTGTTATCCTTGTTTTTCCAGAGGAACAGGGCATCCTTTACAGTCAAGATAATTAATATAATTACCAAAATTTTTAGAACTACACTAGCTTCTTAGTGGTTGTTCCAATTCAAAGTACTGCTTTTCTTCACACTTTCTGATCATGGCGTGTAATGTATAAATTGCTTAATATGCATTTTGACAAATGGGTTCCAAACTGCTATACTCTCTGCAATAACTCCACTGTGGTGATTAAGGACAGAAAAACGATCAAGCTAACACTCCTTGCAGTCTGGGGAATTAAAATACAGGCTCTAAGTAGAAGCCACTTTTTCCTTTGGTCTAACTGTCCATGACAAAAAGTCTCTAAAATTCATCCCTCAATTTTCCTCTGATGAACAGCTGGAGGAGTTGAAACTATGCAGGAAGGTGAGTGCTGTACAGCATTCATTAAGCAGAATAACATATGCATAACTGAATAAAGGACCAATTTGAGAAGAGACAGTGAAGTATAGCTTGGAATAATAACTACTCAAGATTCTTTGTTTTAGAGGACTTCAACAAACAATAAAAGCCTTAAATAAATAGTTTCTTAAGCTAATTTAAATAAAGCGCAGTATCTAAACAGTTACCCACAGTCTATAGAAGATCAAAGAAATATTGACAAAGTATTTTACAAAGACCATTTTCACTATCAGTTTTAATGTCTCCATTCAACCTGTTCTACTTCTGACCATGTTCTTTACATCGTGTTTTCAACAGTTGGTGAACAGCATATATTCAATGCACATATAGAAATACATCTTTTAATGGAAATATTTTTTCTCAGCACAGTTAAAAGAGATACTTAATTATATCCATGTTTCCTAAAGCAAAAGCATATAGACACTGTGGGTGGTTCTTAAAACCCTTCCCTCCCTCTTCTTGTGGTGGTCCCCAAGTATCTGGCAGCAGGAACAGCTCACATATATGGCTGGAAATGCTGGGTCTGAAAATAATATATTCTCAGTGTTCCCACGACACAAAGCTCAGTTACGGATGTCACCATAGACAAGCAATCACCACAATTACCATGAAGCTTCCAGTTGAATTAAAAGTCATTAGAAAAGAGATAACCATAGAGGAAAAAGGAAAAAAAAAAAAGATTAACAGATGGAGAAAAAAAAGAAAGAGAAGCTCATATTGATTGTGATGCACTCACAAAAAGATGCAGTTCATGTCACTGATGCATTAATTCACTAAAGAAGCAGCGTAAAAAACAGTCTGGGAAAAATATCTAAATTAGTTTTTGGAAACAAGAGTGAAAAAGGTTGAAAACAACTTGCTTTACCAGTATCTATTATGTCTTTAAGTATATCTTTGATGAGATACTACTTTTTTCCTTTTGTTCTAAAAATTAAGTAGACTTAACCTTTGATAACTCTGAATAAAGTCTGAAAATGCAGTTGTGAAAAAGTTTGCCATAATTTTCTCATATACCTTTGATAATCTATTCTATTTTGTTACAACATAATTTTAATGTCTTGACCAAAATAAATATAAATTGTAGATTAAGATAAAACATGTAAGTTTACAAGAACAAGAACTAGAAGATACCAAAAAAAGGTCCTAAGAAGACAATTTTTAATATAATGGAATTCAAACAGTCTTGATCACAAGCCATTTTTCCTTCAGAAATGGTTTCATCAAGACTTTCTTGTGGAAAGAGACTGTATTATCATCATTATATAGATCACATATTGAAGTCAGAGAGACACTATATCCAGAAGTATCCATTTTTTGGAGGGTGGGAGAGGAGTAATGAGAGGCCTAGGACTTGAATTCAGAGCCTGCCTGGTGTTTGCACTCAAAGCTTCAGAGCTCTCATTGATTCCAAGTTCAAGCAAGCTGTTTAGCAGAACACTCATGTCCATCACTGCATTTATCTGGTGCTCTTCTCTATAACACGGGTGGTTTTTTAACACTCAGCTTGCCTTGTATCACACATGAATGAACACCCCAGGGGAGAAAGAACTGAATTCAACTCCCAAAGGCAGTACCCAGCTGCCTAAATTATACTTTCCTAAAGTACATTAATTCCCCATCCATCATTACAACAGTCGGGACAATGATTTTTCACTGCACAGCCCTGACACTAAAACATGCCCAGCCTGTGCAGGAAGACAAAAGTATCGCAGAAAACGAAGGGAGAAGAGAGGTGGAGAGAGATTATAAACTGTAGAATGATCAGTGTGTCTGTGTAAAAAATTAAGATTATACAGGCAGTCTACAACTGACACCCTTCTAAATTTCAAGCATTCAACTTCAAACGGATACAACTACTTTAGAAGAAAAAAACAATTATGCATAGTTTCCCAGGTTTCCAAAAAATGTTTGTAAATTAAATTCTCATATGCCCATAAAATGGGTAAAACCACTCAGCTCTACAATCTCCTCTACATTTTGAACTGATGGTCCATCTATTGACAGAGGAAGACTGTTAAATTCTCAATGAACCAAAATCAGCAAGAAAATGAGTGGACTGGGTTTCATGGAGACTTCAGCAGCACAGATGTGCTGAGTTTCTGTAGTCTCAGGATTCTGGTCCTCTTGCTGGAAGAGGGAGAAGTACGTCCTCGTTGGGCTATTAACATTTCTACGGTCAAAACTCAAAAGTGGCACTATGCAGTCTGGTGAGTTAGTGGTTTTTGTTTATTTTTAATAGCTCAAAGCTGTATCAGAGCATGAACACCTAATATGGTGCGTATTACATTTGAATAATGAATGAGTGGATTAAGCCAAGCAAGACAATAATCAAAGTTCATTTATTGGCCAAGTTGAATCATCACTGAACAGAGTATGATGAAGAAGTCAAGCCTAAACCAGTGCTGTCTTTCGCACCTCTGAAGTGCACTGACCTTACCTGTGTGTGTTCCTCAGCAGTTAGAAATGCTGCTGTCATGGGCACCCATTGTTTCAGGTAATTTTCCGTAAGTCTGATCCTTTCTCTATCATACCTCCATTTTGTTCTAGTTCTTCTACTTCCTGACCTATCTCCTAGGTTTTTGGTGGGTTTTTTTGTTGTTTGTTTTGGCAGTTGGTGGTTTTTGTGGGTTGTTCTTTTCTGTGTGTGGTTTGTTTGTTTTTTTCTCCTCTCTCTCCATGTTGCCATGCTTAATTTTCTACTTTTTATTCCTGTCTGGTGTGCAGTCTACTTGTACAGCAAACCTTGAACAACTTTTTCCCAGTCTCTTATAAGACTATCTCCAACCCCATCTGCATCTTCTCATTCTCACATTGCAAAGTACCTTTCACTTCAACTTTTGATTCAGTTTAATTCTCCAAACAGGTCTCCAGACCACCCAAACCACTTCACCAGCAGGACTTCCACTCCCATTCTTTCATGGATGCTTTGCACAGTTTCAGTGTATGATCCAGATGCAATATGCTTCTTTTTCTCCCTCATCCTTTTATCATCTCCTATCCCCCTTACTCTGTCCAGGTGTTCACAGTTATTATGTCAGTTTTTGGCTTTTGCCCCAATCTCTTTCATCCTGCCATACTGTTTATGGTCGCTCTTCCCATCACATTTAATGACTCCCAGATCTGCCATTTTCCTCCAAATTACTTGTTCAACCAGTCTGCCTCCCCCTCCATGGGCTCTACATATCAGTCTATCCCTGTATCTCCTCCAGAGTTCACATTATTTTCTGCATTTAGCTCAGACAGCTTTCCCTGCTACCCACCAGAAGAGGAGAGCACTCAGAATATAACAGGAACAACTGAACAACACATCAATACAAAGCTGCTTTAACACAGAAAATTCTCCTGAATTCTAGTTAGCTCACACCCATGTGAGGGATCATATTTATTCAACTCAGTTTGCAAGTTTCTCAGTAGAATCTTAAGGATGAAAACTAGGCCAAATTTGAGCAGATTGATACAGGAAGAGACAAGTATATTCCAATACTAGGAAACCCTTCTGACAAATTTCAAATCGCTCCCCTTAAGTGTGAGATAGTACCTGCTTTAGTTTCTTTTCTTCAGAGTTCCATTTTCGCCCCCATTGAGTAGAGTACTGGGGGGGTTTTTTAGCCTTCAACCAAAATGAAGCAAGCAATTAGCATAGCTCATTTCTGTTCTGCTATTAAAGGCTGGTGTGTCTGAAAAGAAGTCCTACTAATGGAAAGCATCAAGTCACTGGTACTCCGATAAAATTACATTACATTCACGCTTTTGATAAAGACAGTAGCTAGCGCAGTCCCCATCTGCAGCTTTAGCAAACCCAGATAAAAAAACATCCATTATATCCTGGGATAACTTTTGCATAAATGCTCTTCAAGTTTCTTTAATTTGTGCTCTTGAGTGCCTTCCAAGTCAAAATGTATCATCCTTCTTAACCTGTTTCAAAAATTAACATAATACCTTTTCACTAGTGTCTGTAGGATCCTCACACTTAAGTACTTAAAGATGGTTAAACTTGCTTGTGCTAACATTCAAGTATCTATTTGTATCTTGCTTTATCTTTTGGACAGTTAGTTGAAAACATTACCTAAAATTCTGCTCTAAAATTTATAGTAGCTTTAGGAAAAATGAACACATGGCTAGCAACAGTCTGTATTCTTCTAACTTTTTGTTATTTTAGAAAATTGTTTCCATGTGTTAGCAAGTATTAAACAGGGCTAAAAAAATACTTTGATATTTCAGTTGATTTCTAAGATCACCATAAAGAAATCCATGACAACTGTTTGGTTTTGAATTATACAGCTTCTGTGTACAACTGCATCTGAGAGATTTTTACACCGATTTCACACTCAGTGCTTTACTGTCACAAGGCGCTGATACTACACCAGTAAATTCTGTGCCAAGATCTTTTCTAGAATATCAGACATTACTCAAAACAAATTGCTATGTACTGACTGAAAAAAAGTTACCCATTTACAAGTACTGGTAAGACAACAGCAAGAACAAGATGAAAAACATTTCACATTAAATAAATTTGATCTTAACTTGCAGAATACACAAATTTTACATTTATCCCACCTAAAAAGATGTCTGAGTTTCAATAGTTATAATCTTTGAGGCTAAAATAACATCCCAAAATACTTGTGTTTCTGAATAAGTGCTGATCTACAAATGCTATTGTATAAAATGACATAATGCTACATGAACTAATTGGTATCTTGTCACACAATACTACTCAGTAACAATACATAAACTATTACATACTTATAACCATCACTTTCTTTTCTGGTACTATTTTAGAGGCTGGTCTTCAACAGGGAAACAAATATTCTGAAAACATCTTCAAAGCTTACAAAATTTGGAGTTTTACACATGAAAAGTTTATGCAATATAAAAATGAAAGGTAACTTAGAACTTCTGTTCACATTGCTTTGAGAATATTTTTTTAAAAGGCAGAAAATAACATGTGAATGTTTTAATTAAGAACAGTGTGAAGGCAACGGAGTACATGAATTTTAAAGTAAAACTTCCAGAGATTAATTTTTCAGAAGTGCCTAAGGACTCAATCTTATCCTCTCCACACACTGCAGGTGATGTATACTGGACATACTAAAGGCCCAGGAAGCACTGAAATCTGAAACTCTGGTACTGAGACATAGTTCTACCTCCAAAATTCCCATATTTAAAACAAAAAACAACAATCAAACAATAAATCAACAGAAAAAAATATCTTATTGGGCAAAAGTTATTTCTACAGTACCTTCAGGGTCGATAGCACTAGGACACACATCTTTTAGCAGATCTCCCAGAGTATGCAACTGTCCTCCTGAATCAACTGGTCGAAATAACTTCTGTATAAAAGGTCTCTCTGTCGTTGCCTGTTTTAATAACAAAATTAGTAAAAAACAACAATTTTAGAACCACAAAAATATGTAGTATTACTATTTGAGACAGGCAGATGATAGGACAGAACAAGAGATTGCAGCAGAAGAAACTTTTGGCATTTCCATTTCTTTTTTTTCCTTCCCCTGCATTTTATTCGTATCATGAAATACAGTGGAGATTTTGTTTGTTAACAGTTGAAGTTGATGCTCCAGAAAAAGTATGAAGATAATTTCTAAACAGTGTCATGGATATAAAAGTGTTAAATACTTTAAAAAAGAAATTAGCATTTTTAAAAAAACCTTCTGTTATGGGAATAAGAGCTGCTTGAACAAAACATTTAAATATATTCTTAAGTAAAACAAGCAGTGAGTACAAACTTAGGCATTAAACATATGCCTGTACATTTTGCCAAGTCAAAACAGTACTGTAACAAATATCCAATACCTTCTGCAATAGTCTATCTTCCTCCTTTTAGAAACACATTAAGCACTTTCAATGGGAAACAATTACCCCTATAGCTCAAGCCAGGTGAATTTTTTTCCAGTAGCTTTTACGTTGAAAAATTCCAACTATTTCAGCTGCAAGAAACAATTAAAAAAAAAAAAGAAAGAAGTGTTGCGCTTTGACAGACAACCTAGAGTCTTCTGCCTATTTATGGAAGATGTGCACAGGAATTCAGGATGTTTTCAACAATGGGTCCTGTTAGATCTTGCACATCTTCATAACTTCTTCTGGAGTAAAAAAAGCAGACTGACTGGCAATAAACTGCCATCACTGTCCGCAACATAAGCAATAAAATGCTCAATGTTGCAGAAGCAGCAAAGTCGCTTATGGGATCTACAGATGCACGTACACAGAATCACAGAATGGTAAGGGTTAGAAGGGACCTCTGGAGATCATTCAGCCCAACCCCCCTGCCAGAGCAGGATCACCTACAGAAGAAAGTGATCACATAGGAAGACATCCAGGAGAGTTTTAAATGTCTTCAGAGAAGGAGACTCCACAACCTCTCTGGGCAGCTTGGTCCAGTGCTCTGTCACTCACAGGAAAGAAGTTCTTCCTTATGTTTAGGTTGAACCTCCTATGCTCCAGTTTGTGACCACTGCCCCTTGTCCTGTCACTGGGTGCAACCAAGAAGAGTCTCTTATTTAAGACCTGTGGTTATATTAAGGTTACTTTTGTAGTATCTGTATAAGCAGTCCCAAAGTCAGCAAGCATCTGACACTGAAAAGACAGGAAACGTTTTTATTCCTGACAGCCTGACCTCTCCTCCCAAACTGGACACTCGAGCCAGAAAACAAAAGTTAAAAACCTCATATTCAACCAACCCCAAAATTTTAATCAAGCTTTAAATTGTTGCGGACAGATTTCTGCTAGCAGCTAACTCCAGAAAGCAGCTGATATGGCCTGTACTATGGCTGACTGAGCTCCAGTAAATTACACTTTCATCACATACTATATTAATTGGAAAAAGCAATTCAAGACACTGCCCCTTCCAAATTTAGTTTCCTACTGCTCAGAAGGTGGTTCCTGTCTTACTACAGTAAATAAAAAAATAGAAACAAAACCACACAACTCATCAAGAAGTATTTTATCTCCCAGTGGAGGTTGGGGAAAAAAAACCCAAAACAACAAAAAACTAAGTATAGTAAAAAATTTGAAAGTTAAAAATTAATTTTGAAAGGAAGTTACGATGCAGCCTCTGACACCTACCTACATGAAAAGGCACAAGCAGTAGATTAACTGTGACAACTAAATCGTCATTCACCTGTCCGACACAGCATGGGAAGGAGTCTTCTTCTGAGAGTGGTACACTACCTCCAAGTAACTCCAGGGCAGCACAGTGCAGAACTGTTGACACACAGCTACTTGTTACTTCTTGCCAACAGCCTCCAAAGTTGGGAAAATAGTCTTTTCCCAGGTTTTTCTTATGAAGACTGAGCAGAAGGAGCTGACTAACTGCTGTAGTCAATTCTCTATGTCCTCAGGGTAGCAGAATGTGGATACAAACAGCACTAATGAAATGTCTGAACATCTGAAAAATGATGTGAGGCACGCAGCCAGCAGGAGCCACCTCAGACAGATTCACACTTGAGAAGTGAACTCTGGCACGTTATACTGAAGAAATGCATCTCCAAAATACTGAAAAAAACTCAAAACAAACAAAAAAACCCACAAAAAAAGAAAAAAACACCCCTAAAACATTGCTATAGCCAAACTAATTTTCTATCTAGTTTATTTCTTAAAAATAATGAATTATTCACAGAATAATTAATCACAGCTCCAAAGTGCCTACCATCTGAAGCAACACAAGTGGAAATAAACACCAGAAGAGAGATGCAGGCAAGGGTGGTTATCATCAATAGACTTTTAATATGAGATTTTCCTGAGTGCATACTGCAGTTTCTTATTATTTATTAATAAATTACAATAGTTTTCTTAGTTATCATAATTTAATGCCAAGAGGGAAAAGTAAAATATTTATTTTCTAAAATTTACCACATAGTTGCTGCCTACTGCAAAGCAATATCCTCAGCTACTATCATGAAACAATATAGAAAATGAATTCAGTTTTATACATTAAGTGTTGAGCAATACAGATGTGGTAATGTAAATAAAAATAGCTGTTCTCCATCAATGTTAAAATGATAAAAGTAACTGCACATTGTTTATACAAAGATTGTGGTTCACAAACATAATCCTGCCTGTAGGCAGAGTATTACCCCAACATGCTTACGCTTTTTCCCTCCCATGCAGCAGATGCATTATTAAAAGAGTTAAAAGAAAAGTCCCATCCTACAATCTAGAATGTTTATAGGCTAACTTTTCAAAGTATCTTAGTCATATAGGAGCATAAATAATTTTGGAAAAATCATACCATCACCCCTTTTTAAGTGTGGAGCTAGTAATATAAGCCAAACTTTTACTGCAGCTTTCTTTCATGTGTTGTTGCAGTAAATACTAGAGTAGAAGAGCCAACATGAGTAACTGCTTACATAATATCGTGTTTTGTACTATATTTGCTTAATCAGCCATGCAAAACAGTACTATTTGTAAACTAACCCACAAAGACACCACTGCATACCTTAACTGACAATTATTTTAAATCTATATTAGGCATAAAGCAAGTATTTGTATGGTATCCACCATTTTTTCCTACTAAGATTATCTTAGCTTCAACAGATTATAGCGCTTTTAAAATTATTTTATTTTATAGTCTAGCCCCAAAGTAGCTGTGAGCTGTTCAAAAGATGCTGAGATTTTTCACACTGAAATGACCTATTCAGGTATACTGGCATTGAGAAGAGTTACAGGTCAGGGAAAGTTTCAAGAGGCCCTTTAAGACAGCATAAAGCCTCACAGGATCAGAGACAAGCTCTATAGTTACCTATTGTGCTAGCGACTATAACTCTTTCTTCCCTATCATCCTGCCACAAAAGAGAGTAGTCAGCTTGCCTGGTCCTTTTCGGAATCAACAGAACATCAAACACTGCATATGAAATCCACAATTTAATTAGTCAGATATTTTATACAGGATGCATCTTAAAATGAAAAACATAACTCGTGAACAGCTTGGTTTTAATCTGGAAAAATCAGAGCTACCAGTATTTCCAGCTAAAGGAAGGGATTTGAATTTTCTGCCTAAATACTCTACTGCTACTTTAACAGCATTCACACAAATAAAAGATACCACATATATTGAACCCACAAAGTAAAAAAAGAATTCCTTACAATTCCCACATGTGCATAAGCTGGCAGTTTAAAACTGCAAAACTTGAGATTTCCCTACGTATTTCATCATATTTTCAGTAATTTGTCAAATTCATAGTCCACACTGTTTTATAATGAACCATTTACAGTAAAAAACTACCATAATTCAAATTTATAATTTTGTTTAAACTTAAACTCAATTAAGAAGCCTGAAAAGAAATGAGTTTGCATAATGATCAAAGTTATTTTATATAAAAATGAAAGTACAAGAAAATTAACTACTCCCTGAAAATAAAACTACATACATTTTATTATTCACTGAAGAGTACATTTTCCATATATTTTCTACGATGTCTGTCTGAAAGTAAGAAACTGTAAAGCCCCATCTGAAGTACTGCTCTTTCACTAGTGCTGAAATGCACCAGGTGTGTCTCTTTTTCTGTAACCTCCTTTTCGCTCTGTATTACAACAGAATCACCAAGTGCTTCACTGTGGAAAAGACATGACCAATGTCTCATTTTGGTTTTGTTTGTTTGTATGGGGGGTTTTTGGGGGTGGTTTCTGGGGTTTTGTTTTGGTTTGTTTTAAAAAGACTCCACTCACTGGAAACTAGACAGGCAGATTATGAGACTGAAAAATTAAATGGAAGAGGCAGCCAAGACTCAAAGTCACCAATAAAGTCAGGAAAGAACTTGTATCGGAACGGGAAAGAACTATTTCTGGGTGTGTGAAAAAAGGTTCTAAGGACCTAGCATAAGGTCCTGATCTTGCCCTACCTCTTGTCTGAATGTTTACAATTTTAATAATGTTATCTACGGTTGCTTCAACTGCTGCACATTTTGACTTCCATTCAGAAATTACTCATATATTAAGACATGTTACCTGGCTCTTCAATTCATATAATATATCCCAATACCTGCAGAATAAGGCCAGTAGAAACATTTGACTGTCTTCTGGAAAAAAAATAAATCACCAATGAATGAAAAATACCACGTCAGACAGAGGTTTCACATACACAAGCAGCTAACGTGAGATGGCCAAAACAAGCCAGCAAAGCTGTCTACGCAACAAATAGCATTAGTGATGTAGGAGGAAGAAAAACATTTGAACAGCAAGACTGCCATCATCTAGAAAACAAACAGGTGACTATACAGTAAAAAAAAAAAAAATTTAAGAGCAGATGTAGTCCAATTCACATTTGTAATTCTACATTACTGGGATGCCTGCAGGCTGCGTAAGCTAGTGATCACAGCAGAATGCTTTATGAGCAAAACTGCGTGTACGTAGACCTCTAATTCTTCCCCCACCGTTCAGTGTTACTGTTCTACGCTTTCTATCTCCAGTCAGGTTCTGTCTTAAACAAAAGCAAAACTAAAACCCAACCATTTGCTTTTGCAATGGCCAGTATAACTCAAATAGATAATAGCAATTTTATAAGTTAAATTAAATTGTGCAAAAGATTCCTATATAAATAACTGACCAATATCTATAACAGTCCTTTTTTGCACTTTCCTGCATATTTGTTGTTTGTACAACCTATTTAGTATTTTGAAGTGCTAATTTATGTTCCATCTATCAAGACATCTTAATCTTGTGCTAGAATGAGAAAAGAATCTAGTGTGATACTCACATACTAATTAACTCCACAACAGAGCAAAGGGGATCATGTGGCTAGAAGTATCAATACTGCTTAACTGATTCCTACTTCATCATTCAATTAATAAAAGTTTACAAAATGAGACAGGCAAGCAGGTACTGAAGGAACTACCTCTCTAGGCACAAACTTGTGATGTTAAACTTCAAATTCTCCCTTTCACTTTCATTTGTAAATTCAAAACACAGGAGACACTGCACTACTTATAAAATTGTTAAATTTAAATTTAAAAGTTTACACCTTTCTTTTTAGTTTAATTTGCAAGAAGGAGACAAGGTAACTATTTCGTAATTGCTCCAATGCCCAAGACTCTGCCCCACTCTCAACTAATGCTTTAAGGGTCTGTTTGCAAATCCATACTTTCAGATGACAACAGACACACAACAGGGTAGAAATTCAAATGCTGATAAAATATCTTCTACTAGAATACTGAAACAAGGTATTTCTACAAGCTTGTCACGCTAAAAAAGAAAAAAAGGTGAAACCAGCTCATTTCTACACAAATCCTCATTTACAGCTGCAGCACAAGGCTGTCTGCTACTCCGGAGCACAGCATTTCACACTAAGTGGAACTTCCCAGTGCCAGAATGAGAGGTTACCTTCAGGCAACTCGATGCTCAACCAGGATCACAGTGAAACACACCAAAATATCTATTTTTATTGTTATCTATTTACTTTTTTAAAATTAACACAGTCCCCTTATTTTAAATAACTTCCTTAGAAGCACTGGCTATGCTGATGCCAGCGCATATAATTTATCACTGCCAATTTCTTTGCTGGAAGGAACATACCATTCTCTTAGAAAGCATATTAGTGCAGTTTGGACTAAAGAAACTTTCTCAGCAGTAAACCTCACAAACTGATTACTCAGATTTAACCTCTATTTTTATACCTTTACACAGACTCAGCTAAATATCAGTAACTGCTCTTCTCCATTTCCCTCAGCCAGCCTTCATTTCAAGCATTATAACAGTAAGTTGTAAGCAGCATCCACAGAACCCCAGTAAAACAAACTAAATGAAAGTTACACTTCTCTTCCTCCGCATTTCAAGCGAATCCGCTCTCCCAAATCAAATTCCACCACAGTAAGCAACTATATGAAGGACAACTGGCTAAAGAAATATGTATACACACTGAAAGAAGCTTCAAAAAACTCACTCTTCCTTAAGCTACAAACTCTTTTGTATTTTTCCACTAAACAAGCTGAAGTACACATATACACACACAACAAGAAATGATCTCCTGTTTTATTAATTTGAAATCTGTCACCTTTCAAATTTCAACAGTACTCTTTGAGCTTCTAATAAGAGAGGCATAAAACATGACAACATGATTTGTCTTTACCCTGTAATCCTTGCTCCTCTCCCCTCGTTCAAATCCTCCAAGCTATAGAGGGCTTCTCCCAGATACCCCATTGCTTTATTATATACCTACGGTGATTTTTCTATTTCATTTACTCTCCAAGTTGTTAGGACTGGAACAATGTTCAAAGAAGATTAAAAGCCTATTTCTAGTATTTCTTTCATTAATCTCTGCAAATGCCATCTAATAGATGCTCTAGTTATGATTTTGTGTGCTTTGAATACGGCTGGCACTGCTTTTGTTAGCATTCAGAATTCTGAATTCCTTACCCACAACATCACATCACTGTTCAGATAATCAGGTGCAGCACATTACAAAATAGAAGTAAGAAAGATTTTTTTGAATAAAAGAACTAAGTAATGGCTTTACATATCCAAAATGTAACTAAAAAATATAAGACAAAAAGGAGGAGTATAAACATGCTCAATACACCTATCTAGAAATACCAGAAAAATTGACTCACTGACAGGATGTGATGTGGGTTGCGGGACTAGCTGTAAATTCAACATATAGAATACATCGAATGAGTTGTTTTTCCCATAATACATTTTAAATTGCTCTAATAAATTACATATTCTCAGTGGCTGTAAAAATTACAATATATAATTGATTACAATCTATAGAAAAAAAACGCAACCTTTAATTTTTCTTCAGTTTATGTTAGGGATTTCTGCAATTATGTGGCGAGAGAGCAGCTTTGATTTGCTTATGAAGTTGAAAGACTTTATGATGATGAACAAGAACATTACACTTCCTAATACTTTTAAGAGGCAAGCAACAAAAAACCAACCAACAAAACAAATGGGCTACAGTTTATACATTTAATTCACACTAACAGCACATAAACTTGTATTATATCACCAAATTGAAGCTAAAGATAATTCTATAAGTACCTGTACATGTACTTCAATATGATCATGACAAATGTGTATTTAGATGTTATCTTAAAACTTCTTACTCCTAAGACTTGAAATAACATGAAAGGGTAAGATATGAAAATAACCTTTACTGTTAAAATAATATTGCATAACGTGAAGAACATGCAAACTTAGTGTATCATTCTGGTCCTACAGCAGTGTGCATTCAAATTACCTCAAACTGATTTTCTTACGTTTGCATACTCTAGATGATCAAGAATGTATAAACTTGCGGTCAAAATTGTAACCTGTACACATATCAAGTAAAGTGAAAATTTTGTTATTCTTGAAAGCACTCTTAACAGTATTAGACAAGCTGGAAATCCTTTAGTTTTTGAACATTAACGATCACTGTTTTAAAAGCAAGAACAATTATATGAGGTGTTCCATTGGTGGAAGCTTTAACTTGTTATTGTCTGTTATGTGGCAAATGTTATGTCAAGAATTGACACAAGCATTAATGTCAAAATTAACTAGTATCTCAGCTGAGATTTTTATCAAATTAAAGCCACAACTAGAATTATAAAGACTTCAGGAATAAGGTTAAAATTTTATGTAGTTGGGCTTATTACAGTTATGTTTAGATAATAATACTGAACAATTTTTGGTCACGAATGTTTGACAACTGTTCTATCATGTGTGAGTAACAGCTCATGTCTTCATGAAGCCTTTCATTGAACAGAACACACTGTATGAAGCAACTGCAGTTCTATCCTGACTTTCCACACAATTAATACTAATTTAGCACTATTACAAACCTACAGAGTATGGCAACTATTTCACTTAATTCTCCCACACATGTTGTTGAGGGCCATTACTTGGTCATCTTTGAAAAGATTAAGGAACTATTTAAGATACCACCCTTTCCTGTATTATTTAAACTGGCAATGTGCTTCCTTACAATCTTTTAGAAAAAGCTATATGTAATAGCAACAAAATGAGTTATCACAACCACGTAAAACATTTGAAAGTTAAAGTCCTAGCACACGTTCTACTAATCTGAAAAAGATATGCCTAGTTAGAACACATCCTCTACCAAATTCAAGTGGTTAAAAATTTAACAGGTTGGCTTAATTGTAATACTTCAGAATAGAAGAAGTTGCTTCAGTTTGTGTAACTGTTTCTAAAGATGCACCATGCTGTCCGACACTAATTTTACATCGGTATCAAACATATTCAGATCACATTGCATAAGGGCATAAATGAAAAAAAAGGCACCAACTTTTTCAGATCTTCCTAGGAACCCAAGATTTTAGCTTTTTAGCACCAAGTAGGACCTTGTCACAGAACTAAGAATAACAACGGTTCCTACGAAACAATTTAAGCGTCTGTGGCTTGAAAGAACATTTTTTGTATTTTTCCAAATAGCTATTCAGCACACTGGCATGTGAATCACAGAATCGCAAAATGGTTGAGGCTGGAAGGGACCTTGGGAGGACATCTGGTCCAAATTCCACGCTCAAGCAGGGCCACCTATAGACAGATACCAGTGTCCAAATGGCTTTTGACCATCCCTGAGGATGGGGACTCCACCACCTCTCTGGCAACCTGTGCCAGTGCTCAGTGACCCTCACAGTAAAAAGTATTTCCGGATGTTCAGATGGAGCCTCCTGTGTTTCAGTTTGTGTCAACTGACACTGGTCCTGTCACTGGGCACCACTGGAAAGCGCCTGGCTCCTTCTTCTATACACTCTCCCTTCAGATATTTACACACATTGATGAGATCCCCCCTGAGTCTTTTCTTCTCTAGGCTGAAAAGTCTCAGCTCTTTCAGCCTTTCTTTCCTTCATATTAGATGCACCAGTGCCTTAATCTTCCTAGGGCTCTTTGCTGGGCTCACTCCAGTAGCTCCATGTCTCTTCTCTACTGGGGAGCCCAGAACTGGACATAATACTCCAGATGTGGCCTTACCAGTGCTGAGTAGAAGGGGAAGGATCACCTCCCTTGACCTGCCGGCAACACTCCTTCTAAAGCAGTCCAGGATACCATTCAGCTGTCCTTGCCATAGGTCTCACTGCTGAACTCCCTGTATCGTTTGAATTCAAAGGTTCTCCAGGAGAACCTTCATATTTATGAGTGTAGGCACTGAGACACTTATGAGATGTTCAGAGATGTACTCTCTTCTATCTGAAGTGGCTCTGTCTGCTTTTATAACAGTCCTTATTGTTTTAACTGGGTACACTTGAGTATACTGTGTGTAAGAATGGTAGCAGACCTAGTAAATTAAGAAAGGCCACAACACAACCATGTCCCTTTAAAAGTAAGGTATTTTCATACTGTTGTTTCTGAACAAGTCTACAATTGGTTGATAAATTCCATTCCTGTTAGGAAATACGGATTATTTAATAGTAATTCTTCTTTGAAATGCGTTTTATGTTCACAGAAAGTCTTTCTTCTGTAAGCTGTCAAATAATCTACGGAAAGACCGAGTCTACTCTTTCATCAGTTCTCAACCAAGAATTTTATGTTTCTTCAAGGTTTCTGTGAGAAAGCAGTTGGAAAATGCTCATTATGCTGCGAGAGACTCCAAGCAGTATTTCTTATAGAACATGGTCACTTGGAGAATGGTCCTAAAGTCTCTTGTTAAACAAAGGCTGAAGCACCACCACCGTCATGCTATTTTGGTTTCCACATGACAAAAACTAGCAAATGTGTGAAGAATCTCCCCAAGTCTACAGGCTGGCCACTAATATTACTAGAGCCAAAGAAGACTCAGCCCTAATCAATGCTTGCTTGTATCCTGACTAACTTGGCCAAGATTCTTAACTGAATATGTCATTAAAAAAGCCTGTGCTGAAGTGGCCAGTGCTTTGGGTTTTTTGCTGAACAGATGAACTCCTCAGTCACTGTCAAAAGACAAAGCCTACAATACACCAAAAATATGCAAGATTCTGGCAACACAGCATCTTGAATATTGACCTGGGAAAGCCCTAAGTATATAGGATTGCCCAAAATACTGTATTGTTCTTAGAAGATAAGGACCAGCCATAAGAGCTTGTATAGTCCAGGCCTTTCAGTTTAAAGAACTGCTTGGACCTTTAATAACAGATAATCGTAATAAAGACACTAAGAACAGACTCATTCAACAGATTCCCATAGAGGAAAAAGACTTCTCACAGAAGAGGAAGGTGTCCAAGAAGCCTATCAGTAACTAAGTAGATGAAAAACCCTGAAAAACTCTTCATCTGCAGATATATAGCAGTTACAACCAAGTGACCTTTGCCACGAAGGGCTAAAAACCTCCAGGGCTAAAGGGGCACATGCTGCAATCCAAAATGCAGTGCAGGTACCTTTCCTAGAGGCAGCAATTTTGCTTCACAACAATCTAAAAACTCAAACTGCTTCACTAAATATGCGTTTTATTTGGTGCCATCTGTACTACAACATTTCTGACAGGGAAAGAATACATCTATAGTACTATGAAAGCTACTCAGTGTCTCTGTTGCAAGAAAAAGGGAGCAAAGGTTTGAGAAGTGGTGATGATGCAGCTGCCTCACAAGAAGGGTTTAAAAAAACATAAGAGTTCTGGGCATTGAAATCAAGAGGCAGAATGTACCCAAAAAAATCAAAAGGTTTTTAGGACAAGCTGGAATGAACATTATCCAAAGCTAACGTCCTGTTATACCTTGTGCGTCATTTTTAGCAAGAGTATATATTGACAGAAGTACCGTTACTAATTCCATACCAAAAGCTGTGGAAGTACCACTCACAACCACTTTCATGTCAAAACACCTAACAAGCATGGCTGAACCACATTCTGGCTGTAGCCTGGTTTTTCAAATGATCCCTAACATTGACTTCTGCAGAGGAAATAGCCCTACGTTCTCTGAAAAACCGAATTTGCATTATTTAACCTCAAGTGAATTGTACAGATCCTAGAAGCAGAAGAAAGTCAACACTCAAGAGAGTGATAACACAGAACAGGCCACAGGCAATGGTCATAGGGCCAGAAATAACAGTGACTAAATAGAAGAAACAGCTCCAAAAGACAGTTTTGTTGAGCACTAAGGCGACAAAGACATCTACATTATAAGCATGGCCTTGAAGTATTAAATTCCCTTCCCAGAAAAGGATGTGTATTCGCAATTGGTAAAATACCAATTTATCTGAAGAGTCAGTGACAACAAATCAATAGTGCTTTTCACAGCTGCAGTCTTATGTGCGTATGCAGACCTAAGCCTCACATAAAAGCAAGCAAATTGAGTACCTATGAAGCAAACAACTTCAGAAATGGATTTACATCCACAAAAGCAAACATTACATTGTTTGCTTAAGAGCAATGAACACAATACTTAATACAACACTTTCAATCTACTTAAAACCATTAAAAACCAATAATTCCCCTTAGTCTTCAACAATAATGATTAACTAGAAGAAAGTCCTATAGCAAAAGACAGCAAAATTTCAGAAATTTATGGGTTTTAATTCATAATGTATTCCTAGAATATGGTGTCATACCCCACTTCTTCACGGGTTCATTCCATTCCACACTTATCCCGTGTACAATTTGCTTTCAGTCTTTTGGAAAACGCAAATAGAAGTCTTTGTGCTTTCCAAAAAACTAAACTTTTTCTGTACTTTCTAATCCTCAATTTTGCACAGAAGTTAACCTGCTTTTTTAAAGTATTTTACTTAAAAATAAGTAAGGAAAAGTAAGATGGCATACTGACTGAAAAATCAAAACAGGTACTGCTGAAATTTAATCTATGCAGAATTAACTTTTTGCAGCATCATCATAGGCAAGGCTTTGTTCTAGTTTAATTCCTAAGCAACAGGCACTCCATATGCTGCACAGCTACAGAAATAACCCCTGAAGATGACTTCTTTCATCCCTCTGAAGAAAAAATTCCCGATCTGCTTTCCCCCTTTTTATGAATGCAAAGCACCTCACCAACTGCGATCTTTTTTCTTGCTATTATGTCAGAGTATAAGAGTCGGTCTCAGAGGAATACAGCTCCGGATTGCAAGTTTCAGGTCACAAAAATCCCTCTTGCTACAAAACAAGAACCTGACCACATAACAAAGCATGCAGTGAAAGTGGCAAATCAGTTTGTGTTGACTAAACTGAGTGAAACAGAGAAGTAAAATGATCAGCTTTAGTGATCAAAAGAAAGGCAGCAATATACTAGGCTACTGCATTTAAACTACAGGATCTAACAGCAACTCTACACAGACCTAATTCAACTGAATTACTGCTTCATTCATGCTTCATCCCAGCCTCTCAACAAATTCATATTTTTAAGAATTAATATCAAGTTTGAGGTAAAAAATGTAGTTTGTTTGGGTTTTTTTTAATTGCATGCATATATTAACTTTCATAACAAGTTTAGGATGATATATAAGAGCATATATATATAAGAGTATTACTTTAAAGAAACAGTTTAGGGTAATAGAGCTACAAGATTTCAGATCTCATGGTTTAAATTTAAATTTATAGCATGAACATTTACATAAACTTAATTATATCCAAGTTCATTATCTTAAGCCAATTCAGAGAAAATATGACAATTTAAGAGCTTCATACAAAAAAAAATCTGGTAAAAATAGTAATTACCAATTTGTGATTAGAGACTGCATAAGACATTTGGTAAGATTAAGGCATTTTCAAATTCAGAATAGACATTTTTTCCCCCATCGAAGTATTCATTATTTCATTGCAACTCAAAATTTATTTTGATTTCTCTTTTGCTAACAAAAAAACTCTGTGTAGCTGTTTACACAAAGTTATTAACTACTAAGATGCTACTGGTTTTTGATAGATCTAGGGTCTTCTAAGACTTGAGTATCTGATAAGATAAAAAAGGATTTAAAACAAAACACTACCCAGTCTTCCCCGATATGCAGAATCCAATATATCCCTAAACTGTTTTAAACTAATTGTAATGTAATTCGGAACATCAACAAACTGTTTTTCGCACAAGCAAAACGTCTTTATTCTTTGTATACAAGCTATATCTACATCCAGCTCAGTAGGATTACAGCAGCTCCAGATGTCAAGCCTAAGCTAGCTTGAAACCATCCAGCTTGATAACAGCTCAACCACTGCTCACAGAAAATACCCAGACTGAGGTTTTCAAGCCTCATCTCTCCTGCACCTCCCTCCCTGAGCACTGTGCAAGTTTTACAATAACTTTGAACTAGGCAGACTGGCAGTTTTACAGGTAACTTGGGCATATTTATATAAACTTTAGTCACATAACTGACAACAAACAGTTTATAATTCCAGAATTTTTCTTTTAAACTCTGATTGACAACCCTCATTCTATCATGAGATTTTTAAAGGCATAAGGCTGATCTCACACATGGGCTCCTTAAGGCTTCTGAAAGAACCATGGACAGTCTTTAATACAAAGCATGCAAAAAAAGCCATCTTTAAAAGCATTGGTTTGAGGTAGCCCATTTCACTTAGATGGACCAGAAAAGGTCATGCAATTATGGAACCTCAACTGTGGTGACAGTGACCTCCAGCTCAAGGTGACAACTTCTTAAATTGCTATTACTTTCAGCACAGAACCAAGCAAACGAGTTCAGAAAACAAGTATTCATAGCAACTTAGCAATTATGCTGCCCATATACAATACTAGATAGAAGGGGTGGTTTGTTTTGTTTTGGGTTTTGGTTTTTTTTCAATAATGAAGCACTAGGAAAAATATTTGCCTATCAAAGCTTTTAAACTTGCTCATTCTTCGAGATTTGATTTTGAAGTAATTTAAAACTGGTGAAAGTGTGTTATTGGTTCTTCTGTGCCGAATCATCAGTTACTAGAATAAATCATTCTGTGTACGCAATTCATGATTAATCAGTTTTTAAGCATAGAAATTCAGCTGATCATGGCTCTGTTACACAAATCAACCATCACTTTCACTCTTCATAAAAGTTTTTTAAAAAACTAAATAGGTCTATTTTCAACAGGTCCTTTACGAAAACAATTTTAATAAAAAAGAAAAAATTAAATAAGGTATTACACACAAGATTTTTTCAAGAGAATTTTGCATTAGTCAACAAGATGTTGAAACCTGCTGTGTTGTGTTGCCCTCTTCAGGTTGTCAGCACTTACGTTTTCTAAGGTTTTTTGCTTGACAAGCCATTGCAATTTCAGCTTCTGTCATAAAAATTTTCAGATTTGCAGTTTCAAGTAGGAGCTGACTTCACCTCTATCCCACCAGCGCTTGAAGTATTTTTGATCTAAAACTCTACAGAAATAAACTTTACTTTTGGCCTCTACTTCTCTCTAACTATGATACTAGTCTTGAGGATTATAAAAATATCAGGAAGTGTTTGAAAAGATGACTAAAAAAGCAACTTCAGCATGGGTAAGCAAGTCTCATGACTTAAAGAGCTCAATTGATTCAGCTTACCAAAGAAAACTGAAGCTGCTGAAATCACTCCATAAGATATCTTGGAGGTTAGAAAGTCAGATGACTTTCAAGTGGTATAAGGCAAAACAAAACTGGAGTTGAAGTCAGACTAATTCAGCCTTGAAATATAAGGCTTTTCACCAAAAAGACAAAAAAGATTTTAACAACCTACTAGTGCAAAAGGATGGATTCATTATTACTTGAGAACTCTACAGGTGGACCCCATTTTGATCAGTTTTTGAGAAGTTGTCATAACAGAGGCCAAATTGTGATGCCGATTTGCATACCTGCAGTGGGTTTTGCGATTGATA
Source organism: Mesitornis unicolor (assembly GCF_000695765.1). Classification (NCBI taxonomy): domain Eukaryota; kingdom Metazoa; phylum Chordata; class Aves; order Mesitornithiformes; family Mesitornithidae; genus Mesitornis; species Mesitornis unicolor. The sequence goes on from NW_010181929.1 coordinate 46,041, forward strand.
ATCTGAGCTCTGCCAATTGAAGTGGAAATAGGAATAAAACAGTTGCTTGGGAAAGGGACATGCTTGGGCTTCCAATTAATTTTATTGAGCTAGATATTAATAATGTCAGAGTATTTAATTTCCGCCTCCCACTTTGCTGTTTTTAGAGGACAGGTCACGGAATATATTTAAATCTATTTAGACATCTCAGTACTGCAACTTTGACATAAAGAGCAAAGTGTTGGATTTAACTGATGTATCATTAACTATGAAGAATTTCACTCACAATGATTTAATCAGAACATCTTAAGGAACATATGATAGAAAAAACCTGTTCAAAGCTAAAGCCTACTATACAATTAGCCAACAAAATTAACAACCTAATCAAGACCCTTGGAAAACAGAGGCAAAGTAAATGTTCATTGCAGTACCATGGCATGTCCCAGTACCCAAATAAAGGAACAAGCAAACAATCCCAGATTATCCCCTCTTGGGCTGGCAAACACACAACAGGCAGCCTGCCTTTAGCAAGTGAGATTCTAGAAAGGCTCGAAAGAACTTGTCATTAATAGTCTTAAAGTATTTTCCCTCACACATTTTTCTATTTTTTTTCTCAAGAATGAAGTGCTATTTACAACCTTAAATCCCATACACTCACAGGGCAGACTCCAGAGGAAGGGAGGAGCACGGACAGAGAGAGAGCAAGGAAGAGCAAGTGGGTGAGCATGACACGGGGAGAGAGCAAGACACCAAAACTCAGGTATGAGAGCAAACTAAGTGCACAACAACTGAGACTCAGAGTGCTCCCATCTGCAGCCTAAGACAGCAGAGAAAAGTTCATCAGGGTTGTCTCTATCAGCATGCAGAAACTCTTCTCTGGTGCCTGACTATTATACCCCGTGACAGTGGCTGGAGCCAAAGACTGATGAAAACATCCTGCCATCTACCAGTCATATAGTTTGTTCAATAAGAAAGTGCAAAACCAGCTGGTCTTATAAACATGGGGAAAAAGCCCTCAAGCCAAACTAGCTCTAGTACTGCACAAGAAAAGAAGGACTCTTAAACCATATTATACTCAAAACATTACTATTATTTTCTCTCTTGCTATTAAAGAACAAATGAAGAAGGCACTCTATTCAACAGTAACTCTGAGGTGATGAAGTGGGGAATGTTTTTTTTGATGCAATTAAGTGTCACAAAAACATAATCACTATTTTTAAACCACCTCTGGTAGAAAAAGTTTCCATCTATGTCAAAGGTTCATCTGTTGCAAGTTCCATACAACACAGTTTAAGGCTACAACAGCTGGTAATAAAATCTTCAAGATCTCTTAGCCAACTTTTAAAACTGGAAATGAGTTGATCCTTAGTGATACCCAGTCTTTTTCTTCATCTTCTACAGTAGATGCCACGATTCTGGTCCAATCTTAGCTGCTACACTTAAAAGAAGAGGTGCTGGACAAGGGCTTTTAAAATTACCTGTGGTTAGTTTAGTTCTGACTTAGATGTTCATATTTTTGCCATCTCTTTCTCCCCCGCACACTATCAGATTTGGATACCACGCGAGGTATGATTCATATTATTCTTTAGAAATGTATTTTAACAGACAACATTTACAATTGAAAGAGCCTTTAGTTTTGAAAACATCAGGCCTTCAGTGAAAAGCATGTCAGATCACTTCATTGCATGCATTTTTTTCTGCAGCAACTTTTCCCAGTCACATTTAATCATTGCTAAGACTGATTCTTCTTAGTTGATACCATAATCTAGTCCATGTCTTTGAAGGAAAATAATTCATCCACCTCACACTCCCAAAACACAATCTAGGCAGATCCCTTCACAGATTTTCCTTCTAATAATTTTGGTGTAATGGAAGGTAGGGAGACTAAGAGGAGGAACTCTCCTCACTGAAGGCAATGCCTTGCAACTGCCTCCCATCCACCAGTATATCTTTAAGGATCTACAAAATCACTATGTGAAAACACATAGGGAATAAATACAAACCCAGGCTAAATTGGCTTTCAAGTATTTACATAGGGATATGCAAGCAACTAACTAGAATTCAAAGCTGACTTCTACTAGCACTAGTGGAAATTAAATGCAATCAGGGTGAGGGTTAAATACATCTTAAGAATACTTCTGAATTGGTTAATTCAGCACAAACCAAACAAAAAAACTAGAAACACCTGCATCCACTTCTTTAAAAAGAGGAACACTACTGAAAATATTTAGAAATAATGAGCAGCATTACTGAAAATAATATACACCGACCTTCTCAAAGGCTGTCTCAGCATCATCTGTATTTGTGTTTGGTCTTCGATTCTTAGATATTTTGGGGTTAAACTACAGCAAGTAAGAGTTTCCAGTTGAAAAGACAATGAGAATTCAGATAAGTAGTACTGGCTAAAGAGACTGCTAATACTGAATTATATATTTTTTTTAAAGCTTTACTAGCATGAAATCATGTGATATCAAAAAAATTTCCTTGTGACTTAAAGGTCTGTGCCTTATTCAGACAGCAAAACCTCCATTTTGCAAGTCCATTTATGCAACTTCTATGAAAAGACTTAAAAAAAATTTATCAGAGAATAAACAAACAACTTAGTTACCAACCAAACAAGATGTCGTGAGTGCACCAGTTTTCCCGATACATACGTTCTGATACTTACCCAAAACTTGCCACCTGCTGTGATCTCTGACAAAATAACTGACTTCCGTTCTCAATCTAAGGTTTCACTATGACAGTAAATGTCTTATATCTAACATTAAAAGTTACTTCAGTCCCATTGCAAGATCATATAGGTTAGTACCGTTATTAAAACTCGTGATAAAGTAGTATCAGGCTATTCACTACTATGAATAAAGGACTTTTTTGATAGTTACAGGTACAAAACTTAAATGTAAATAGAAGAAAATGTTTCAAAGATTAAACAGAGCAGATCTGTTTAATTCACAGACAAGCTACATGAATTCTATACAAGCTTTTAACCATACTTAATTCCAAACTTCATCGTGATCCTAATGCTATAAAAACTAAGGAGACATCGAAAAATTGTAAGGATTCCATAGAATGTGTTTCCAAATAAACTGTTGAGAAAACAATCCACTGGTGTATTAAATAAGAAAAAATATTCTAAGCTAGTTTTGGATTGAAAAATATACCATTAGAAGACTAAGGAAAGAACTAGATGCAAGACCTATGCCATTAATTTCACTTTATAATGGCAACAAGAAAAGAAGCCTACACAGTAGTTGAGGGAAAACTGTCGTTCCTGAAATGTCTGATTTCAGACTTTTCAGAGGGCATTTTGCTTCAAAGCAGTCTGCATAGTTAGCAGCTATTTTTAATGACAGAATTAGCTTTTTAAAAAAACAAACATCATCTATACCAGCCGTAGCACATTCTCAAGTATTACACACAACATAACGAGTGGTAATTACCTATTAGAATGAATACAGTTTATTTTGTCTTTGCTGATTGATGCAACTCAAGAGTCCAGCAAAGATGGGTATACAAAAAGTTTTACCACAATTTTAGAAAAGGGAACGTATAATTCTGTAAACAGATGATGATACATGACACTTCAGTGGAAGAGTTTGGTAAAAACTGTTTTATTTCATTGTCTCCTACCTGATAAATTCTAAATGGGATGTATCGAAATCCACTATCTTCTGGAGAATACTCCATGAGTTTTCGATTTATTGCCCAAAACTGCTCAAATTTATCTGTGAAGGTAAAATTGGATTTTGTTAATATTAATAACATATATTATTTTTTCAGCTAAAGAGGTAAATGAGGCAATTGAAACAACATGCAAACTTTTCTTACAGAAGTTTGACCTATACGAATCTATAGTGCACATTTCTCCTCCCTATTTAGCCTGAAGTCAAAGTCCATCTGCATTCTCCTACAAAAACAGTGATGTGGCAACTTATCAAACTGAAAGAAAAAGCAACTTCAATTCATATTGTATCTCTCACTGTTAGAGATATACTGGTCCACAAATTATAGCCACCTCAATTAACAGTGCCTGTTGCTCCACTCTCTGCTGCTACTGGTCCACACTGTCTCACAGTTTGTTAAAAATATCTAATTGTTCTTAACTATATATGAACAATAGGTATAAAGCAGAGAGAAACCAAAGCAGTAGAAAAACCTTCTTGAGGGGTTTACATTTGGATTTGTAAATCTTAAAATAATCTGCCACAATGTGTGATATAATCAGAAAATATACTGCCAGTTTCACGACAACTTGAAATAAAAGTTCAAAATACATGCTTGTTAATACTATCCAAGTAACCAGGTTTCTTAAAGCAGCCCGAGGCAGCACACCATTTCATCCTGTTAAGACATTACAAGAACTAAATAGTTTATTCCACTTAAAATGTATTAAGGACAACATGGGTCCAGAGCAGTAAAGGCTTCCATACATACAAATCAATCCAAACCAAGCAACCAACCAATACCAAAAGTGACAGAAAAGAACATGAAGAGCTAAGATTAATAAAGCTGCCATTAGCCTTACTGGAGAAGGCAGCTTTAGAAAGGGAACAGCAAGCGATGTATTTCCCTTCTTACAGGCCCTAACTCTCCAAGACACCAAACGCAACAGACATTTCCTCAGAAGGACCACAGACTCTCCCATATTCTCTCCTCAGCACCATGTTCAGCTGTGTCTCAAGAAGCCTGGAGGTATAACCATTAGAGAATTCAGTCCCTCTGAAGCAAGGTAAAACTCAAATCTATTTGCAGAATCAAGGTTCTTCCTGCTTCCAAAACTGCTGGTAACAATTAAATCAATTGCAGAAAATTCGAAGAATTTGAGATTTATTTCACTCCAGCATACAGCACATATGTTTGTCAGTGCAATACAAGACACGGTTAATACACATTGCAAGGTTTATAACATGCTGTTTTTCCTGACCGAATGTGACACAAGGCAAGAATTTCCAAGAAACTGTAAACAAACTCCTGCCAGGTATTCTGTAGGAGCATTTCCTGATACTTATCTCAGAAAGTACCTCCACACCCTTGTTTCTTGATTAGCAGCAAGAGCCTCTTGACAAGCACTTACCTGAGCTGCAGTCAGCACCACCACACAGGCACCTGCCTGAGACCAGGAGCTGCCTGGACACAGGGCTCTACCCCATAGCAGGGTCCTACCCATAGCTCACAAACTGGGCAGCTCAGCAGGTGACAGTGACAGCCCTGGAGGTAACTGCACCCAAGGAAGCCTGCATTTGGGATACCCAGCCTACAATGTCTGACACACAGAATGACTGCATCCTCCTCAGGAACTCTGTCAAGGGGAAGGTGAATATTTAGCATACTTCCCCCATCCTTGGAGACAGCACTGAGAACAGCTTACAGCTTTCACTACAGATTGTGTGGACAGGCAGGCTACAGCAGGCAATTGTCAATTTATACTTCAATTACCACTTCTGACTATACTGTAAAATCAGTTGATAAAACTACTAATTACAGTGATATAACAAAACAACTCAAGACCTAATTAAGCTAAGGAGCTTCAGCAGACTCTTAAATAAGGAATCTACATACTTAGAGACATCCCATCACAACAAAGATAAAACAAACATTAATTTCATTTACTTGTTTAATGCTTATATCACAACAACTAGGAAAGTTGGGTAAACAGCTTACTGTCTTCAAAATTCAGTAGAGATTCAATCAGTTCTGATCTTATGGATCTGAAGAACAAGAAATTCTGAACAAGTAACAGACTTATGGTAAGAACTTAGGTGTATTGTGCCTCGTGGCATATATGGCAAACAAGTGAGGAAAAAAAAGGAGAAAAAAAAAGTTAAACAGTGGTAATGCACATTTAAATAACTTTTCTTTATTCTAGCTTCCTCACCTCCCAGAAATCATCCAAGTAATCTTATTTAAGGCAGGTAAATTTACAAACTTATACCTCTTATTCTCTGAACACACTGACAATGCTCAGGACAGCCTGCCGTTCTGTCAAAATGTTTCAATTTCTAATAATTTTTGTAGTTTCTAAACATAATAGCAATAAATCTGCAACAGCTGAATGATGAACTTGTTGCATTTTGTAATCAAGTATGTTTTATCAATCCACCTGATAGCCCGGGGAGTGAAAAAACATCCCAGCAAATTAGCTAGACATAATGCCGTCAAACACGTAAAGACTCATCTCTGCAACGTGTACAGCACTGTCTGAAGACATCTAAGCTAATTCACTCTAACCTTATATTGTATCCATAGTAAGAGGTTTGGAGGACAGCGGTATTTTTACTACAGGAAACTGAGTTGGGTGTAAGCAAATTAACACAAAATTTTCAATTAAGCAGCAGGAAAAGGCTATCCAGTTTGCATACCGATATATATGACCTGGCAACAGCTTTTATTAGCATAAGGAGCGTTGGCTGAATGCCAGAATCCCAAAGCTCCAAAATGCAAAATCCAAAGATAACAGCTTTCATACAACCCTTAAGAGAAAAACAAAAAATCCAACACACGTGCACACACACACACACACACACACACACACACACACACACACACTCCCCTTGAAAATATAAGTGAAAAGGTTAATAATTCTCCCATTTTTGTGTGTCACTACCTCCTATTTATGCAAAACAGACTTAGGGAAGCTATTAATGCTATGACGAGCTATAAGAACTAATCAGTACTTTGGCTAGACAGGACTTAAAGACAGAAGGTGCTGGCGGGAAGTTTGACAATCAAAACAAAACTGAGTTTTCATCAAGCCAGTAAACAAGGAAGAGTGCTCTACCTATCAGCAAAAGCACTGTACACACATCTCCCTCCCTCGTGAAAAGCTTATGCAGTCTACACGATATCTAAACTCCCGTAACAGTCAAATCTGATTACTCTTGTTTTCCACAGTCCATCTGTTTTTAAGAAAGTGCTTGACCGATGTTTAGAAGAGTTTCTGTATTAGCAAAAAACCAGTACTTGCAAAAGGCAGATGGTCATATCTGAATAACAATATTTAAATTAATGGCAATAAAATTCAAACAGAAGTGAGATTAGTGACAGTACAAAAAAGTTTCAGATGACTCTACTAATCATATTTCTTAAACAACAGAGGATGGTTGCTATGTAACTTTGCCTAAAGTGAAATACAAAAACTTTCCTCTCTGTATTTTATGTCAAAGGTCAGAAAAATCAATAATCAAATAATGGAGGAGAGATCCAGCTGAAAAATCAATCAGCTAAGTCACTTGTGTTATAAATACTCATTTATTAGAAATGCAGTCACTGCATGTCCAGACACAGGACAGACATTTGCCTTCAGTAATACAGAGATGCACCGAATCGAAGGAGAGCTTGAAGTTATTTATATATATAAATAGTAGGAGTTGGCAAAAACAAGGATTTAATGTAATCCATAACAACTATCTCGGTACACAAATTCATAAAGTAACAAATTAAACCTCAAGCAGATTTTCAAACAGTGTCACATTATACATTTAGGGTTCAGAAATCTATCACTGCACTTGTTCGTGCCTTTAAAGCGCCCTTTAAAACAGGTTTGTTTTGTTGTTGTTATTTTTTTTTTTAAAAGAGAATGTTACTGGAAAACACTTTGAGAATTACTGTTTCCTCCATTAAGCAAGACTGGAGAGCCTTTAGCAGTCATTGAAATTAATTCGAATTTACAACTGTTACATTAAAAAGTGGTTAGCAACTCCACTCATAGTTTGTTGTTAATAGTAACTGCTAAACCTTTTACTACTAAGCAGTATTAACTAAGGGTAAGAGTCGAGGCTGAGATTTTGAAGTCTGGGCCTTCTTCTCAAGCTGAGATTTGGGGGCAACATTCTTCAGACAATGAGAAAGATTAGTTTCATTTGTGCTAGCATCTTACAGTCATTCTCTGAAACTCAAGTGCTGTCATGCTTCAAATGACTAGAAATTTCACACAGATTTTGATTTTAGATGCATCTCTTCCACACACCTGACTCTTCACAAAAACGGTAATCAGGGTGGATCACCAAGAGGGCAAAGGGCACTGCTTGAGCGCTTGCAATCAACACATGCATTTCAACGCAGCCTAGCTTTGAATCAGCATACACAAAGAATAAAGGCAAGTATCACAGAATCAGAAATTATATCTACAAGTAACTTGCAATAAGACACAGTGGTCACAGCACACGGACAGTTAAAATGAAATTCCCACTGTAGAACAGTGGGCAAAAGAACTAAAACAAACCACATTAAACTTGCCAGCAGAAATATCTTAATAATAAGGATTTGTTTCTGTATTTGACACTGATGCAACTGCTATCAGAATACTGACTTCAGAAGTGCATATATTTCAAGAATATGTGGAGACACTTTAAATAACAGAAAAAAAAAAGCAGAAATGAGGGAAAGGTTTAAATTCAAAAAGGAAATGGTAATTCACAGCTTTTATCTTCCAGTATCTTTAGAAAGTCAAACAAGTGAACAAACAGGTGTCATAGCTGAAAACAGCACTCCATGTGGGGTCTCACCAAAATTGAGTAGAGGGGCAGAATCACCTCCCTCAACCTGCTGGTCACGCTTCTTTTGATGCGGCCCACAATATTGTTGGCTTTCTGGGTTGGGAGTGCACTTTATCAGCTCACGTCCAGCTTCTCATCCACAGTACCCCCAAGTCCTTCTTGGCAGGGCTGTTTCCACTTCCTTCATCTGCCAGCCTGTAGATACTGGGGGTTACTCCAACCCAAGTGCAGGACCTTGCACTTGGCCTTGTTGAACCTCATGAGGTTTGCATGGGCCTGTTTCTCCAGCTTGTCCAGGTCTCTCCCGACAGCATCCTGTTCCTCAGGTATGTCAGCCACACCACTCAGCTTGGTGACATCCACAAACTTGCTGAGGGTGCACTTGATCCCACTGTCTAGGTCACTGATGAAAATATTAAACAGCACTAGTCCCAGTGTGGACCCCTGAGGAACACCACTTGTCACTGATCTCTATCTGGACATTGAGCCATTGACCACTACCCTCTGTGTGTGACCATTCAACAAATTCCTCATCCACTGAGCAGTCCATCCATCAAATCCACACCTCTCCTACTTAGAGAGGAGGATGTTGTGGGGGACTGTGTCAAAGGCCTTACAGAAGTCCAGACAGATGACAGTCTTCCCATGTCCACTGATGTAGTCACTCTTGCTGCAATTTGTAACCAAATTCTTTTGTACTTGCCCAACTCCATTGCCAGTGGAGGCATATCTAAGAAGAGTCTGACTCCATCTGCTCTACAAGACTTAAGCAGTAGAAAGCAGCTATTAGATATATCTTTAGCCTCCTCATCTTAATGCTAAACAAGGCAGTTCCCCCACTTTCTTCTAATACAGCATATGCTCCAGATCCCTAATTATCCTAGCAGCACTCTGCTGGACTCTTTTCTGTTTGCTAACATTTCTTTTGTCCTGTGGTCCCAAAGAAGACACAGCATTCCCCACACAGCTTTACAAGTGCTGAGCCAAGGGGAGTAATTACTCACCATCTGGCTATATTCTGGGGGGCACAAGGGCTAAAGCAGCTCCCTGGTTAATCTTCATTTCTGCAACACCACACAACAGACCTGTGTTCAGCTGCTTGTTCACAATTACCCACTTCCACAAAGCTGCTTCCCAGTCAGTCCCTAGCCTGCCCTGACGTCTGGGATTTCTCCTGCCCCTGGTGCAGGACTCTGCACTTGCATCTGAGCTTCAAGAGGCTCCTGGTGGCCTCCTGCTTGTCATGGTCCCTCTGAACAGCAAATCCACCCTCCAGTGGGTCAAAGGCTTCCTCCAACGTTTTCTTTGTCATAAATAAATTTACTAAAGGTATAATATATATCACACACAAACAAAATGCACTGTACAGAGAGTTGCACCTGCAAATCAAGGATACAAAGTATATTTTCTTAACATTAAATAAGTATATTTTCTACTGAGTTCTGCTCTAGCATGCACTGCGTTTAACTGCTGAAGTGAGAAAGGAGTCTTCTCAAAATTTAGTTTCAATTCTACTTCCACAGTGTTTCCAGGAAGACTAAGAATCTACATGCATATATAGTTCTGCTGACCAATGAGTAATTTTAGCCAATTTTATAAAAAGTTAAATGCTGTGCAGTATGCCTCAAGCATGAAGCAACTTTGTTGATGAAAAATAAAAACATTAAACACTTCAAAACTAACTGTACCATGCTACTCAGAAATAGTATTTATAGCTGGTTACTCTCATTTCTCAGCTATTTAAAGACCTGTCTCTAAATTAATTTAGGCCACCTAAAATAATTCTTGTACAATAAAAATATAGATAATTACAATTGTCAAGGAGGTCAGGAAGACTCTGATACATGTGTGACTCTTCTGATTACTACAGTTTAGTGCCAGCCTTTTGAGAACACAGTTTGAAATACTGGTATAGCATCATTAAAATGTAGGATTTTATTTTCTTTTCGATTTTACACATTTCCACCATTCACTGCTAAAATATTCTTGCTATTAAACGCTTAGGTTTCTTGGGTATTCTGGCAGATCATGGTATAAAATACAAACCCACAATCAAAGAGGGCTTTCCAGACTTATCTTCAAGCAAAAGTAACTATCAGAAATTGAGAGATAGGACCTTAGAAATGTTTCAACTTAATATAAGTGACAGAAGTCAGCTACAGAAATATCGGGAAATATTCTTCACATTATAGGTAACAAAGTAACAACATTCAACATGAATGTCATATCTGAAGGTACCCAATGGTCATTACCTGAAATATCTCCACCACGTGATGTACCCTTTAATCTTACATACTCTCCAAATTCACATTCAGCTGGCATGTTACTATATACCACCGCACCAAAGCAGCAGAGACTGTAAAATTTGAAAGTAAAGAACAAATAAGCTTTACTTGGCCTGCTCATACTAAGGAAGACATGGAATCACTGCAAAAGTAAACATCGTGCTAAGTAGCTCAAGTACGAGTAACAGCCAAGTACAGTTGTACGGTCCTTAGGCTTGGCTACCTAGGTCTGTCACCCCTGTTTTAGTACTTTTATCATTTATATGAATTAAAACAACTCAACTCTGATTGCCTATATGCACTATAACAGATTCCCAACAGTAGTGTTTACAACCAGAGAACAATTAGGAGAAACTTCCTTATGTATAGTTAGCTATAAATTCTATTTTAAAAAAATGTTAATGCATAAGACACACTATAAATGGAGCTACGGATGCATCCCAAGAAAAAAGGGGCAACCCCTCCCCTAATACTGTACAGTTCGGTTTGAGATCAGTGTATTTAACACATTTACTTTTATGCTGTAATTTATCCATTAGTTTTTATAGCAAAGTAGTGTTCTGAAGATAAAGAAATAAACGCATCTTGCTTAAGTTTTGCAGGTTAACAGGACATCTGAAAACTCTATGACAAAGCAGCATTTCACTCTTCAGATTATCTGTCAGATCCAAAAAGGCCTTTCCTCCATTTTCTTTTAATATACCCAAGGAAGCAACACCTTATCAACATTCTTTTCACTTATTAAACGTGTTCACGAAACAGAAGTTTCACTTTAAGTACACTGTTTCCTTAACACCACCTCCTTTCATTTCTAGGTCATCAATTTATCTGGAAAAGGTTCAGGGGAAGAAAATCATCAAGATGGACTACTTTCCTTTATTCAAATATGAAAATGCATGCATCAAACCAAATTTAAGCTTCCTGTGTAGCCAAAAAGCAGGTGATCTCAGTAGGTATTGTCACTTTAGCTACAAAAAAAGCTCTGATGACTATTAAACAAAAATAAGTAATCCATTTTTTAAAAATATAACCCACAGGTTGTGCAGGAATAGAACGGCAGGGGTTGCTACAGACTGCCCTGAGTAAGTCAAAGGGAAAAGCACTCCTGACAATTTTACTCATCCTCCACTTCTTTGCTCCAAGTCTAGATAGGCTGGATATTCTAATACTTTGCCTCTGATTATGCTCTGTTTACATACATGAAAATAAAGCAGCGTATCTCCATATAACTCTCTAACCTACTTTGCTTTCCCTGTACTAGTTTTTTTCTAAAATACAGCTTTTCTTAAAAGTTAAGGAGCCTTTATGTTAATGCATCTGTCAAATTTAGGAGTTTACTAACAGAAAGTAACTTTGAAGCATTTCAAACAGCAAAGCAAAAAAAAACCCTCAAAAAACGAAGAAAGTTAATTTTTTTAATTCAGTCATTTTTTTAGAGATAATTTACTTTGAAATTTAGTTAGAACTTACATGTCTTTCAGGAAATGAAATACTTTGAGGGGGAGGGGAGGAAGGTAAGCAGGAGGCAACAAAAATCAAGGTTCTGCGTCACCTACACCCAAGTATAACAGATTTAGAGAAATAGTCAAAGATTCTCTCAATCTGCCTCCAAGTCTACAAAATATCTCAAAAAACCTACAGAGACAAGAGCAATGAAGGTAGAGAACCAGCTTATTTCTGATTCAGGTTGAAGATGAAAGGCACACATCCTTCAGAAGAAAGTCTGGAAAGTTGTTGTATTTCTGAAAAAATGGCAATGTTGGAGGAAGACGGTCAAAATAGGGACAAAACACAAAGCCTTTGCAACTGCAACAGGTATATAAATTTAATCTCTCCAATATATATGAATAGGCTATATGGTTGGCAGATTACCTGTGCCAAAGATGCAGATACCTCCAAGCTTGCTCCCTCAGAGTTTAACAGTTTTCATCAGACACATGGACATCTAACACAAGACGGTGGTAACACTAGAAAGCATCTTTATCTACCTCTGCCTACCTATCCCTAGGCAATCTCCTCTCATTGTGGAGACTTCAGTATGAAGCAGCAGCAGAGCGCTGAGTTACCTTTTGCTTTTCTCCTTTTTCTGCCTTTGTGCAGTTCATGCTCTTCTTTGCGACCCACTGATTTTCCCCGGTCTCACAAACACAGCAGCTCTGCTCTGCCCCCTTGCTGAGAGCAGAGAAAGCCAAGCACGGAACTCAGGCTGCCATCGATTCCTCACCTTTGCACTGTGACAAAGTGCAGCTACGCAAGTAGGCACCAGGCCACCACAGAAGAGTAACAAGGCAAAAGCCAGTTTTGAGGGGCTGACAGTTTAGAATCCCAATACTGCACCCACACGGGTGAAGCATTAGTTTACTCATTTGTGCAGAAAGGGCAAACAAGCCAGTAAACACTGCAGATCCAACACTGAAGTCTAAGCCACAATCCATTACCAGAAAAAAACCCAATCCACAACCAATCAAACCCCAAAAATCCACCAGCACAAAAAAAACGTCCCTGGGAAGACCCACTCTGATGCACCTGATTCATTCTGCACCTGCTCCAGCTCAGCACCAGAACAGCACCAGGCTGACTTTGTACAGAACTATTTGAATCTGTCTACACTGCACCCCTCTTGGTTCCACAATATAGGCAACCCCAATGTTTGTTGTATGCCATGCTATCTAACTCCAGAATAAGCAGGTATTGACACTACTTGCAAGAAAACTCAATGCATTTCCAGAAATTTTTAACCACCAGCCCAGAAAGGTAATGACTTCTCTTTAAAAAAAATCCTCTTTTAACCAATACACTCATTTTCAAAGCTCAAAAGAATTGTTCAGCCTTTCTTCATAGTTAACAAAATCTCTGCAGATAGAGCATGCACAGATATTACTATTTTGGTAGCAACATAGGGAAGAAGGAAAAAATGGCTTTTTGATTTAAAAACTAATGGCTTCTTCATTCATTCTCCTGTTAAAGTCCTAAAGATTTTCTAAGTACATATTGCCCAATATAAGTTTCAAATGACCAGTTGAGTCTGGAGATTTGTTCAGCTACCAAAGCATGCTCATCATCTCAGACTACGATAAGGAACAGCATTGCTCCCCATCAGTTCCCTACAAAGAAAAACACACATCAAACCCAAGTGGGCCATGCCTACACAGCACAAAAGAGATGCTGATAATGTATGGCACTGTTTCTTTTCGGCAGTTCAAACATTTCTAAACAGGAATGCGATAACCCTGAAAAAATACAACTTCTGTCCCTCAAAACCCCAGGACTGGTTTAGATATGATTCAGAAAGAAATGCAAGAAAACATAGGCCTGATTCTGACAGTAAGACAAGAAAGAGATCACATGCATTGAAAGACAAAATATTGCACATTCTGGATGTCTGCATGATTGTTCTCCTTTAATAAGAACTCTTCAATATGGCCATTTAACTTTTGGTAAGCCCCACAGTATGAATGAGCATTACATTCTTTTTCCATAATATTTTCAGTAAAATAATGAGTTCATTATTTTTTATAATATATAAAGAAGCCTTAAAAATGGCTGAGTTTTTACTGTCTGTTTCCCCCACTCCAATACCAAGTCTAATCTTCACTGGTTATAAAGGATGCTTGTGAAAATTTCAGGGTATGGTTGCTTATGTCTCTTCACAACTGATTAAAAGCAGCTGTGTTGAATCTAAAAACCCTCCTTTATCCAAACCATTATATGCTGAAGTTATAGATATTAATTCTTTGAACCATGCAAAAAAAAAAAAACCACCAACCAGCTCTCCCCTTAAAACCAGTTGAGATTTCCTTTGTTTGATCCTGAGTCATCACTAGGCACAGAGAGTCTTAATGTTTCAAAGCTGAAAGTCTTTATTTTTAAACACAAAAGGCAAGAAAAAACCAACCCACTTGAAAATCCTCTTTATCCATTATAAAAATGGCCATAACACTATTAAAGCAAGAACAGTAGTAACATTTTCCATCAGTTCTGACCAAAGAATTTTAACAGTTCATACAGAGGAACAGAGGTCAGTAGAGTTATGTAGCCTGCCTTTATTGCTTCCCTACCATGATGCTGCTCAAAGTGAGGGCAACACAGATGTACCCATCCTAAAGAAGTGTTCTAGCTAAGAACTAGCTGGTTTATGGACAAAAAATGGCTAACTCAAGTCTGAAGAACAAGAAAAACCACAGCACAAGCAATAGCCAGAAAAGTATGTTTACCTTCCTGATTTGGTAGTAGATTAACACAAACCCAGAAATGGTGGGAGGGATGAAAAGGCTGTTATGAAGACCTACCAGCTGTTACCAGCACAAGATTTTGCCACAAATTCACTATTACAGCTCTTCCCCTAAAACAAAAAGTTTCTCATGCTACCTGTTCAAGCACTTCCTTCTTAGCAAAAACATCTATACCACATTTCACTTGTAATTGGTAATTTTATTTCTCCAAACAAGCAAAACTGGACTTTTTTTCCCAAAAATTTAAGTTTAATACACATCCTGCAAGTATTACTATCACTTGTTTAATGAGTAACACTTCATATATTTAAGAACTGAAGAAAATTGTTTGATGTTTCACAGAAAAAACCGACTGCAGATGTATCATTACTTACAAGGCAGTTATCACAAATGCTACTTTCTTTTCTTTCTTGTGGTCGTTCATTCTGTTTCACAAAGAGGTTTAAAACTATTGTAACTCAAATGAAAGCCTATAAAAACATACTGAAAGATACAACATGCTTAAAAAGAGTTTTCTTGGTTTCACAAGCTTTTCTTGTTTCTCTTTTATGAAGACCTGAGAAATTAAAATTAGCATTTGAAAGTATTCAAAAGATTGTTTTAACTTCTCATTTAGGTGTCAGATTCCACAGGTGTGATTCCTCATCAAGTACAGTGAAACCTTCTCAAAATCAGCCTTGCCAGGCAACCTCTGCTCTTAACAACATAAAGCAAAACAGTAAAATTCTGGTTTCCCTACCACTGAAGATATTCTTGGGCAAATAATCAACTAAAAGATAGAGACTAACATGAGCCTGGAAAAAACCCTGCATATCTGTTCTCTTACCTTACGTACCGAGGTTCTATAATTTCTGGTTAAGAAAAGAACCTTAATTCATTCCATTTCATTGTACAGTCAACTCTCCTGCCATTATCATATTTCAAGTTAGAAGTATTTTAGTTTTATTTTTTAAAAGCATTAACAAAAAGAGCACATAAAGTGCACTGTTGGGAACACTTGAGCACCGTGACTAAGTGACAGGATTTCTTTTTGCAATAAGGCTAGTAATTCTTGAAATAGAAAACAGAATTAGGCTGGCACAGCACAATGCTTCTCTCGAACTAAACTGCTGCAAGACAAATACTATTACAGCAGAAAACTTTTTTCACAGAATTATTAAAATTGGAGTTTCAATTTACTTGTAACCACATAAGCTTTAGGGAAGTGTCTATCTTTATACCAGTTCTGTATTCCAGTGGATCAGAGCTCTTTACTTGCTGCTACTTCACTAAAGTAAGTATGTCAGTCTGCTGACTAATACCTATACAAAGCAGAATCTCTCAAGAAGTACTCTGAATTGAAGCAAATAAAGTGTGATTTCTCACTTGATAAATTTTGCAGGTATATATAGCATCCCTCAAGATCTTACCACTCAAATGGCAAATTAAGATAATCCCTCGATTTCTAACACTCTCCTAAATTAAATAAAAAATAGAATCCAAAGTTCCTAATAAGCACTCAATCTTCAAAGTTATTACAGGAATTAATATGAAAGGCAGTATCACTACACAACAAAAAGAAATTAGAAAACACTACAGACTCACTAAATAAATACACTGAACACAAACTAATTTGGAACCTCACTGTCTAAAGGAAACGCATGCTTCAAGTCTTCTTGCATTCAAAGCTTCTCCTGTAATATTTAATTTTCCTTATAAACATAGGGGAATATGTTAATTCTAAGTGTTTAGTATTTTGTATCTCAACATATAATACACATCTTGATGCTTACAGCTTCCATGTAATAAATTTACCAGTAATAATATAAATGACAGCTTCAGAAGATGAAGAAAAAACACTGAAAGAGGTGTTACAGCCCATTCCAGACAGCAGTTTCAGAAATACTTACAAAGCTTTTCAACTTACAGGTCTCTAAGAATCATGGTAAGAGGAGATACTAAAAACAAAAGTTGTATTTTGCACTGCAATACAGATTCATGCCATCTGTGCAAAGTAAGAACAATTATTTTAGAACATCCTGTTCTGAATTATTCTGCTGACTTTTTCAAGTCAGTACTTTATCTATGCAGAAATCTTTGTGAAAGTCATGGTAATGTCAGCAACAACAAAAAAATTACATTTGGCAGAGGGAAAAGTAAAATTATTAATATACTGGGCAACTTTTTTTAAAGTTTACCTGTATCGTTTATCAGTGACAATCCTTAAGCATTAACCAGAGGGAACAACCTTTTTCACTCTACAGCCCAAGACTGTTAACACTGACCAACACTTACACCTCGGGTGTCTCCCAGCTAAAGACCATCGGTTGCATAAAGGTACACTAGACAAAGTTTTTCTATTTATTTAGTTTTGTTGCAAGTTTTGGTTTGCTACAAGAAAGTCATGAACCAATGCAGTTACTTGAGTAACTCAAGCCACTTTTGGATTATCACATAAACGGTGACTTTAAAAACAGAAGTTGTTTTCCATGATGTTAGACTAAATTCTACAGAACAACATTTTATATCCTGTACCATGACTAAAATTTGAAAAAATTATTTATTGGCATGGCTAGACCTAAATATAATTAATACTTGATGTACTATATTTACCATTCTGTAATCCCATCCACAGTTGCTTATGATCCTTTTTTTGCATCTCATTAATGACTTGACTTTTGTGCTTTAAAGCATCTGCTTCTTTTATAAAAGCCATAAAATGAGCTTCAATCACATCCTTAGAATGGCAGTGCAGAAGATCCTTTTCTGGAAAATTCTACAAAGAGATAGATCAAGAGAAATAAATGCATCACACAACTTAGAAGATGAAAAATAAATTTTATAAATTTTA
>NW_010181930.1:0-427 GCF_000695765.1 Mesitornis unicolor
GGCAACTGGAACAAGGAAGCCTTGTGTTTCTTACCTGCAGTGGGATTGTTGCCCCCAGTGGGAATGTGGGGGTGAAAAGGGAAGATGACTCTGGTCACCGAACACGAGCTATTGAATTTTAGCTCCGCTTTTTATGTGCTTTGTGGTTTGGTTGTCTCAGAGCTTTGGCTGACAGAACTGATATCTAGATGTTTAAATTATGTTCTCCAAAATAAATGGTGGTTTCTCTCGGTGCCTATTTCGAAAGGTGCTGTATTCCCACTCGTATCTCGATTACTTCAGCACAGTCTAACATCCCCCTTCTCTTAACAGATACAGGTCGGTATTTTCATCATGAAAAACTCAAATTTATGCTTCTGCATCCACATTTTTTTTGTCTATATTGCACTGATTCTGTATGTGTTTGGCAGTTGAGGGCTTTCACCAT